>NC_139700.1:11471017-11723517 GCF_964188405.1 Protomyctophum parallelum
GGCTACCGCTACACTACACCAACGTTAGCTTCCATGCTAGGCTTGCTAGTAGCCCCATATGTGCCCTCTCCCTACGCTCCGATGAGTGTAGGGAGAGGGCACATATGGGGCTAGGCTTGCTAGCTGCTTTAACATGTGTCGCATGGAACCTCTCCCTCTGATAGAGCTACATTATAACGGGTTCCATATGGGGCTAATGTTAGTCCAAGTCAAATCCAAGTAGGAGTTGGACCCACGTCGGTCCAACCCAAAGCTGACCAGATTAAATGGTTACGGCACATTGAATAATATGTTGGTATCCTCTGAAGCAACAGATTGTTCTGGAATTGCTGCCCCAACACTGTAGAATGCACTCAAAACGCTCTCATTCCACAGTTTTTATTGATTTTATTTCTTCATCTTAGTGTTCCCCCTAAAACAGTTTTTTTTATTTGTTTTCTCATGCCACCCATGTAAATCATTTGAGTATTCATAGACTACCTGCATTACTGCACGTTTATCTTTTGGTCTTGATCAAGCAGCCTACCACCAAAGTTGTATAGCTACTGTAGTCACTATTCATTGATTCACCAAAATAACAAAATCCATTTGAAAATAAATATCACTGTTCTCAGGTTGAATATTGATATGCGGTTAAAATGTGATTAATTAATTACAAATCCTCTAATTCGATTAACATTTTTAACCCAGCCCTATTTTTCATCTGGGAGCATTTTGACTAAATCAGTGTATTTTCTCTATCTAGTGAAGAAACATGAAGCCAAACAAATAATGTACTGCATGTATTGTATTTCTATTATACAATAGGAATACAGTTATTCATTTCGCAATCTGAGTGGTCCTTTTTAAACTTTTTTTCCCGGGACGGTATACATTCACTTTGGGACGGTTCAAATTGTATTTTGGGACTGTTCCGGGACGTTGGTGAAAAAAGTTAGTCTGGAGCCCTGGTCACCTGGAATGTTTTAGTGTCAGTCTAGTTTTAGTCGACTAAATATCATAAGATTTTTTTAAATGTATTTTGGCAGGCCTTGATGCCATCGTAATGATGGCATCAAACTAGTACTTCCTGGACTACAATTCCCTTAATGCTTTTGTGCACTGCTCCTCCTTGTGATTCAGAGAGAAGATTGTGTGCACATCTAAATGCCTATAGTATTTTTATGCCTAATATTCAGGCCAGGTGCTGGATGTCAGCCATCAAGGCAAACATCAAAGAAGAGGAAGAACATCCAACCTCATGCTCCAGATGTCCCTGCTAGCCCATGGATCTGATCTGATCGGCGTGTTTCTTTTTAATTCCCTTTTGCTGTGCAAAAAGGTTTACCTTGAGCTGCCTTGAAAGTGGCAAAGTGAGTGACAAAAGTTCATTTCATGTTGTTTAAAGTAATTTAATTCAATCAAATAGGACTTTTCTGTTGTATGGGTGTATGGGTTGTCAAGGCCAGAAAGTAGTTCTTTGTCACTCAGTGGGCATTCCCGCATAACTTCCGGGTATGATGATGATGTCACGCACAGACCCTCTATAGTCTACGGATCCCCATTTAATAGCATTTCTATCTCGGGGACCCCCAATTTATATTGTAAAATCAATGTTAATTGATACAGTAAAGTGTACAAATGGAACCAAATGGACCTGATTTGTACACTTTCAGAGTTACAGACCCATAAGGGTCCATTCATTTGGTTCCTAACTATCATTTAGCTGGGGACCCCCTGGAACTCCCTCAAGGACCCCTAGGGGTCCCAGGACCCCACTTAGGGAACCACTGACCTATGATCATTCATCTTACTGATCATTGCTTTTTAACCAGTTGACTTAAATCCAGTAGTGGAAAACTTATTCACATTTTTTACTTAAGTAAAAGTATCAATACTGCACACTACATCGTTAGTAAAAGTAAGTAAAAGTCCAGAATTGAAAATGTACTTGAGTAAAAGTACAAAAGTATTGGCATCAAAATGTACGTAAAGTACCAAAAGTGAAAGTATTCATTATGCACATATAGTTTTCAAATGTATAAAGATCTTCTGAAAATAGCAGATCTGCAAGCTCACAATACCGCGACGCAATATGAGCGTGTAGATCGGGTATACTTTCAAATGGCCAAAATGTATATAGGGTCATAAATAGGGTCAAAGTGGTTTAATGTTTTATAATAATAACCACAAACTACAAAGTAAAGAAAAGTTAAGTTTTCAAATAAAGTAAAAGTGCAATATTTTCCTCTGAGATGCAGTGGAGTAGAAGTGAAAGTTTTGGAAATACTCAAGTAAAGTACAGATACCTCAACACTGCTCCCCCCACAGTCCATAGTCAACTGCCTTGACTGGATGCAGTGTTGTTTTTGGCAGCAAATTTCTAATTTTAGCTTTAGTCATAGTCTTTGGAATGAAACTTTAGTTTTAGTCGACTAAATGTCATAAGATTTTAGTCGGCTAAATCTGCAGTTCGTAATGGCTCATTTTACACCGATCTACAAGCTCACAACGCGTCACGCTGCATGAGCTTGTAGATCTGCTATTTTCAGCATGCAACCAAGTGTAAAAGGAGTTGTACTGGATACCTTGTCCACTTGTCCCTTCCCAACATTTTAGTCTAGTTTCTATCTGTTGACGAAATTGGCAATACATTTAGCTTAGTTTTGGTTATATTAACTTAGTTTTCATTTATTTTCCATTTAGTTTTCGTCAGTGCAAAAGGTAGTTGACGAACATTTTTCGTCTTAGTTTTAGTCGACAAAAACAACACTGCCTGGATGACTACCAACCTCCTCAAACTCAACAGCAAGGAAACAGAGCTCATGGCCATGCGGGTCCCGGTTCAGGGACGTGCACACATGAACATCAAAGGGAGGCTTCAGCCCCTGCCCTTTTACCGTCTGTAAAACAACTGCCCTCTCCAGACCATGCATGAATGAATGTAGCGTTTATACCAGTGGTCCTCAACAGGCGGACCGCGGTCCACGACCGGACCGCGGCACACCTCTCTGCAGACCCTGGAGAAAAGGCCTGGGCCGTGGCTCAGTGGTCCAGGCACCTTGGCTGGTAATCCAGTCTGGCAGTGTGCCGCGGGTTCGACTCCCGATCCCGACAGGAAATGGGGACAGAGATGGGGGAGTGACCCCCCATCTCTCTCCCCATTTCCTGTCAGCCTATACTGTCTATCCCTCCATAAAGAATATAAAATAAAGACGAAAGCCACAACAAAACATTAAAAAAAACAGAAGAAACAGAATAAAGAGAAGAAAAAAAAGTCACCGCAACCGCGAGTTGAATTCTCCGTTGTATTCGATCAATGCCGAGAAACGCAATTAACACTCTTAATGTGTGTATTATGGGCCGGCATGTCATGATGACAATGTTGCGCTGACTGGTCGCCTCACATTCACACATTCAGTTGAATGAAACAAAATTGGATTTTTGGAGGTGTGAATAATGAATATTTTGTCAAAGTGAAAGAGCTATACAAACCCGGTTTGTATACCTTGGTAATTGGTTGTTTCTAGGTGAGGGGCGCAGCAATTTTATTTGCGTGAGCATGAGACTCTTGTTCAAAAAATATTTGTGGACCTTCAGCATTTCTAGTTGAGGACCCCTGGTTTATACTATGGTGAAAGACAAGGCAAAATGCCACTCTTTTTCCATGCCGGAAGGCAGCGTTCAGTCTCCTGAAATGTGAACGCAGCATTTTGCGTTGAACAACTTTGGTTTTGGTTGCGCCCCGGAAATAGCTGATCTACAAGCTCTCAATGCGTTGTGCTGCGACGCGTTGTGGGCTTGTAGATCTGCTATTTTCGCTGTTTTTGTCACTCTCTGCACGTCCCTGTCCAGGTGGATGGCTGTTCCTTCTCTCCATCCCCTGAAGTTCGCAACCTGAGTGTCATCCTGGACTCTATACCCTCTCCTTTCAATCCGGTTACTAAATCTCCCTTCTTCCACCTCAGAATCATTTCCAGACTCCGCCCGTCACTCCCAGACTCTGTTGCAGAGACACGCTTTCATCTCCTCTTTGCTCGATCACTGTAACGGTGTCCTGTTCGGCCTCCCCATAACGAGTCCCTTGACAGATTGTCCCACACAAAACGCTGGGAGCACATCTCACCCCGCATGCACCCTCAAACGCCTCCACTTAAGTTCCACTAAGTTCTGTATCAACTATAAACTGCTGCTACCCCCGAGCGGAACCTGAGGTCTTCAGATATGGAGCTCATCACCATCCGTCACGCAAAAAAAGCAAACCCTAGAGCCTTCCGTGTGCCAGCCCCTGCCCTCTGGAACTCTCTCCCCTTGGAGAATCGCCAGACTCCTACATTGGACTCTTTCAAGACTGCACTGAAGAGACATTTGTTCACTCTTGTATGTTTTAGTTTTTCTGTTTTGTAAAGTGTGGTTTCTTGAAAGGCACTATATAAATTTACGTTATCATTTTTTTATTTTATTGACACTGTTTATTATTATCATTATATTATACTTTAGCTATTGAAAAATAGCAGATCTACAAGCTCATAGTGCGGCACCAAGTGCCGCGCTACGAGCTTGTAGGTCTGCTATTTTTGAAAAATCGTGAAAATATAGTGCAAATCTTTGAATATATATTATTTCAGAGCGAACATTTTTAACTCAAATCTTTGCTTCTGGGGTGTCCCTGGAACAACATATTTTCAGATGGGGGTTGAAGGCCAATACATATAATTCTGGGGGTCCTTGACATGAAATAGTTTGAGGACCACTGACATAGAAACATAGGGTTTTTCCAGAAAACTTAGACGACATTTTGTATAATTGAGCTCAGGTCTAAATGGGTTAAGTAAATGTACTTGCTGCACGCTTGGTTCAAGTTCATCCTTACGTTTTGTCCTTTAGCCTATAGTTCTGGCGTACCCTGTGTGCACGTATATAGGCAACTTTTTGTATATTCCCAGTAGTATAGAGGCGAGTGCCACCCATTGTATTTTCTGTTTGTTGTTAGAGTAGGAGGAAGGCCTGTATAGGTACAGTACAATAGGTACAGTACATTCTTTACTTTATTTTAGGTAGTGAGTTTTTGTTTGATTGTATTTGGCAAGTTTGGCACCAAACTTGCCAAATACAAGTCCAAAACTTTTCCCTGTTTTTGTTAAAGGGGAAAATCACTCATTTTCAACATTGAACTATGCCATTAAAGGGGCATTCCATTCATTTTCAACATTTTACTATGTCATTAATATACCTTAGAGCTGTTGTGTGGAAATAATACTAAAAAGTTCCCCTATTCGGTGTTTCCTAGAACTGGAGTTATATGAAAGAAATCATTAACATGGTGAATCACATCTTGATGATGTCATCAAGATGTGATTCACCTTAGAGTTGTTGTGTAGAAGTAATACAAATGTCCTCCCCTTCTGTGTCCATAGAGTAAAAAAAGGATAGAGACGGAACCGGAGCGTTAGCCCCGCCCCCAAGCTATTCATTTCAATAGAAGTTGCTCAGTGGCGTTTTGAAGCACCCGGAAGACTGCCGGAAGTACAATTACGTACAAGTCAATGGCTCGAGCGAGCGGAAGTTTAGCCTAGCCTCGCACATGACGTCATGAACGTCCGGACGTCCACCTCCATGAAAGTGCTGCAGTTCCACAATTCGCCAGTAGGTAGTGGCAGCTTCAACGTTGGATAGCCTTTATACTGGGGGCTTGGTGTAGCCTAGAACTGGAGGTCTAGAACTTGGTGTCATGTGAAGAAAGATGTACTTTTTGACCTGCAAAGTATTTCTTTGTGATGTAACTGATCACATGACCCCCAGTTCTAGACCTCCAGTTCTAGGCTACACAGAAGGGGGGACGTTTTTATTACTTCTGAAGTTCTGCACAACAACGCTAAAGGTATATTCAGTGATTTCACTTAATTCAAATATCACTTCTTTTTTTGTTTCGTTGTGATAATCTTCCCTACTATAGGGTGTGCTGACCATATAAGGAGTTCCTCCCTGTCCCCAGTTAACCCCTGGGGTCAAAAAACCATAGGTTTCGTTTTCATCCAATCAGGATAGAGAGGGGCCTCCACCAATCATGATTGAGCGGGGGCGGGCCTTGGTGTGTGTGCTGTTGGCCTGTCGCGTGTCCCCCTACTGTAGTGCGTGCATGTGCACATCTTGTTAACGGGGTGGACCGGGGGTTTTCCAAATCACTGAATGCTCCTTTAAGGTATATTAATGACATAGTTCAGAATAAAACCCTTAATTATTACACTCCGTTTCTGTTTTAATCTATAATTGGGCATTTGTTATAGTCCCTTATCCCCTAGAGACTAACTAGAGCACCTATTAGCACATTCCCTACTTTTGGCAGAACGCTCCGCCATAAGGAATGTTATAACCTTCCGCTTTTGGCGGAATTCTCCGCCAGATAAGCTTTATTATTGATATCAAACCGGATCGCTGATTTCTATTTTTTCATTATTATTTTGACTCGGCCTTTCCTTCTTTAGCGATCCTAGACACACCTCAGAAGGCTAGTGAGAGGTGTATAGGGCAATATAGCATACTTAAAAAGGTTATCTTTGAACTTGCCAAAATGTTGCTCTTTTTTATTTTCTAAAAGGTCAAAGGAGCCATCATGTTAGATTTGGTACAAAAAGGTGGTAGCTGCAGTGGCTCTCTCTGGGTTCATGCGGCCGAGGAAAGGTGCAGTCCGGTGGCCACTACTCGTGACTGGACTGGGCAAATCTCCCCCCAAGGTCTTACAGCCATCAGGGAAAGTCTTACATAATTGGATTTAGGATTAAGGCGCTGGATGATAAGCCAATGTGGGCTAAAGGGAAGCATGTCTACTCATTAGGACCAACAATGGTCCTAATTACAGGCCCATTTTAGTTTTTTACAGGAAAGTAAAGATTGTCTGGGCGCTTCAAAGAAACATGTTTTTGTATTTGTTTATTTGGACGGGACACAATTGGCCATATTCGTGGGTTGGGAAGCCAGCAGTGATGAGCAATCTCAGTCACTGCATTAGTGCCCCCTACAGGTTGGTCTGTTAACTTTTTTCGCTGCCACTAGGTGGCAGCATAAGCACACCTATAAGGAATGCCACCCGTCCGCTCTAACTCTACGATCCTTTTTTCCTTTCCGGGTTATTGTGATCACTCGCATTAGCTCAGACCCCTTAGCTAGCATTACAACCAGTTACATGTGCTCAGCGACAGCGATGCGATATACAAACTCACAAATGATTTACGATCGTCGGTTGCGCGACGGCTCACCATGGACAGCGCTCGAACCTTATAATTTATAATGGAGGCTCAATGGAGCTGGATTTAAAAATCCCATAGCTGGTGGGGGACGGAGGCTCTCCGATACTAACCGGAGCTATGCTAAAAGGTAAATTGACGGCCGCTGCTTATACGGTTGTATACGAACATACGCATAGATAGCACCAGTAGGTACCGATAGCCGCTACGTTTATAAACATAGATAGCAGCGGAAACGCCGGAAAAGTTAACACACTTAGCACCATTGCCTTAGATCTACGGCAATTAAAAGTTGTATCACGCTCCCCGCCATTGCCGTTGCCATAAACGTACGGCAATTGGTATTTTATAGTGGTTATGATAGATCAAGTCATAATCAGAGTTGGGTGTAACGAGTAACGGAAAATCTCGTTACTGTAACGACACTACTTTGGTCGGTAGCGAGTAATATAACGACACTACTCCTCCAAAATGGATAATCACACTACAGTTACTGGTCGCTTTAGTGCTGCAGTTACTCGTTACTTAATTGCGTCATGTGGCTGCTTTCAGCAGTGTTGCTTTGGACTAATGCACACAACGGAGATGAGTTGAACATGAACAGTAATGGTGCGCTGGAGTCGCGGACTAGAACATGTCAAATTTACGTCGTTTCGGTATTAAAATCTCCGCATCAGCACTGTTCACAGCGAGCCAGTCTCCCACTGTCTCTCACAGAGACGGAGCAGTTGGGATGTTGCCATGTCCGCTTATTATAAGCGACTTTGGGCTTGTTTTATAATAGCTTAGTCAGGCTTCTTTTGGGCTTGTTTTCATATACATGGCTGCTTGTTTCTCTTCCAAAACCTGGCAACACTGCCAGCTGGGAGGGTCTTGTTTGTTGTAGAACGTATGTGCTCTCAGAGTCACAATCACTAGTTAGTTCAGAGATGAATAAACCAAATATGCCGACATGAAAAACTACATTTAATGAGCATGGAGCAGGGAACTCCACATCATAAAGAAAGGGATCCTAAAGCACTGTGAACATATAGCCTACTGATTTCTCTCAGTCTCATTATTTTTATTTGAATATATTTGATTTGATTGATTGAAGAATTGATTAGAAGTTTTCATAGAAAAAGTTTTACAAGGTCAAGAGAACCACTGCACTAGACCGTTTTGGAAAGGCCCATTTTGTTTTATTCCTCCACAACCTGGTAAAGAGCATAAAGAAAGATGTTGTGTATGGCCTCCTTATTAGGATTATAAAGATTTGTTAAGTGGTAAATTATGTGACAATGCGACATGCGATTTTATGGAGTAACGCAAAAGTAATGTAACGAGTAATGTAACTAGTTACTTTCTCCAGGGAGTAATAAAGTAATGTAAGGCATTACTTTTTTCAAAAGTAATATGTAATATGTAGTGCCTTACTTTTATGAGTAACGGACCCCAACTCTGGTCATAATGCTACTTACATTATAATTAGGTAAAGTTAGCTTAAGTTGTGGCAAATCTGCAAAAAAAAGCTTACCACTAGCTTTCTTCACAGATGTGTTCATAAAGGTGTAAAAATGTGTTCCAACCCAACTCCCTTGGGCAACTTTGTGACAGCTTCTGAAAGTTGGGGTAGGCTACCATTATCAAAGAATATAAGGCAAAGAATTACAAATTTCATTATACTTTAAGTAGCATGTGACATGTGCTGTGCTGTGTTAGCCTGGCGCAGCCACACTTCACCCGCCCCTATTGCATATGCCCCGAGGAGACATGTGGTTGACTTGTCTACACCCTCCCCAAGTAAAAGTGGAGGTTGGCGTGACAGGGTAGGCTGACAACATGACTGCATTTGAGAGAAGAAGGAAAAAAGATATAAAGAAAATCACAGTTTTCTCTTGTGAGATTATGTCTTTTTTTGCACCAGGGAAAAGAACACCTTTATCAAGAAACACGTTGCTAAGAAACTGAAGATTTCAAACAAAGACATTATTGTCTTGAGAGAAGAGGGCAGGAAATCAAGCAGAATGGCCAAATTCACTACTGCGCAAGAGGATAAGTACATTCCTATTAAAGTCCTATTAAACCTATTGGAATAAAAAACAACAAAACCAAACAAAAAAACATATAAAATAATAAGTCTGTAGTTTGAGAATTGGATGCATTAAATGCTGCTTCATAATAGTACACACCAAATGACAGTGTCATCTGCAGCAGTGAAAAGACCTTGTTTCTTCACCAAATAGGTTTTGCATATTAATTCTGCATCAGTTCATAGCTTAGGATCAGATATGGCTTGCAAATTGCCCTCTAAGGCCAGCATCCCGGAGTGGTCTTGTTACTGTTGCGAATGGCTACTGAAAATATAACTTTTTCGTGTGAGTAATGAATTCTACAGTAAATCAGCCACTTTCCTACACTTCAAGTCGATAAAATAGTCAACATTTCTCTTTTTTATGTGGTTACTCACTTTACATCACATTTGTTTGTCATATGTATTGTATTTATTTTTATTTCTCATCTTGCCAAGCCTTCACAACCCATATGGATCCCAAGGCGCTCTAAGGCCTGTGTGGAGATAATCTCCCTAGCACTATGTGATAAAGACAGAATGTTTTCTCACTTTTCCTCTTGAGCCACACATGTTTAATAGTTTTTCATTTTCTGTTTGGCATAACCTCATTTCATACTCAGCATTCCCACATGTCAGTATTTAGTCATTATCAAACAGTTTGCTAACTATGCATGCAAGCAATCAGTTGATCTTGACTTATACCGTTTTATCTGCATATATTCATTAATTTCATTTCATCATTTGGACAGAGACAATTGGTTGGTCAAACATACTTTTATTCCTTTCAAAGTCAAACAGTTTTAAGTTATCATTACTATGTTGTCAAACACCCACTACTCACACCATTCTCATTTCCTGGTCAAAAGTACACTGAATCCACTGCTCCTTTTATAGGTGGAGGATTCAAATTGGGTTGCACCATGTTGCAGGGGTGCATGTGTCTGGCAGTATACTATGGTTTGTTGATTACTTTGGTATTGACAATATACTGTAAATGTTGGGAAATGTTTTCTGTGTTGCATGTTCACTAGATTTGTAAGTGAATGCTTTGGGGAAACCTGTCTCTAGACAGATGGTATGGGCCAATAGTCAGAGGCCTGGGTTTGAGTTAATGTAGTCAGTCCATGGTGACTCGTGAGACATGGGGGAGGAAGGGGCACAATGCGGGAAGCTCTGCCCTCGGACAGTGTTGGGACTGGTAATGTCCACACTGGATGCTTGAATTTAAGCATTTAATTTTGTTATTTTCATTTTATTTGGAAGTTATATTTTATTTTTGTGCTATTATTTTTTATCTTTGGCAACGATGGAGATTTTTGGTATGTCCTTTTTCTGTGCACCTACTACCTAGCCCTCATCAAACGGACTCATTTACACACTAGGGCCCTCATTTATCAATCGAGTGTAAAATCTGCCACAGATTCGAGTGCAGGTTTCGTAGTACACCCACGTCGCCACGGCATTTATAAAGTGATCGCAAACAGCTGATCCTTCCTTAATTTCGTTCCGACGTTAATAAATGTGACGGCTGAAATATATCTGGCACGCCCTATGGAATTAAGCCTCGCCCTCGTTTTTGCGACATGAACACATGCAATACGATCCTTGGTTTCCATGGTTACAGGAAAAAACTGTTTCTCTCGCTTGCCTTGCGGCTCCCTTTCTCATACATACACACACACACACACACACACACACACACACACAGACAGACAGACAGACAGACGCACACGCAACTTGCAACTTGTTGTATCATAAATAAATAAACCTGCATGAATTAAGTAATGCTGTCTGTTTCTCCTCTCGCTTCGCTTCCCTTGCTGCCCGCCTCACCCCGAACGCACGCACGCACATATCGCAATTTTCAAGCAACTTACACTGTGTTATAGTTGGTATATTAAATTATTAAAGTATTTTTAATTTAATATACAACAAGATATATTAGTGAACGAAAACCTGAACCTGTGAACCATGAATTAAATAACAAATAGGCACACACACGCGGCACGCCTCTGTTTTGCATAGGCGCTCCTCTTGTCCTGTCTGTCTGTCTCTCTCTATCACTGTGGTCCGTCCGTGACCAACTGACCATGCACGTTCCGTTCGACAGTCTATTTAGATTGCCTCGCAGTCGCTAGTCGCTGCAGGGCTGTCAACTGTCAATTATATTAATGTGCAGCCAAAATATATGGTACTGGTGGTGGTGGGCTGACTCATGGCTGGGTTAGCCGATGCGGTTCCCCTGCATGCACTTGCGCTGGCACGGCACATTGGCATTCCAGTGACGCGTCGGGTTTATTAAACGAGGAGGAGATTGCATATACCGTAACTCCAGAAAGACATTGGCCTGCTGTAGATTTGGCTACAGTATATAGGCTACCCATGCATGTTGGGAATCTCCGCAGCTGCATTGCACTATAGGCTACTTTCCAACGTCATGGAAATATTCCAGCACAGACAGCCCAAATCCTCGCATGTATGCGCTCATGCAAAACACTGTTTAAATGGCTTAAATCAAGCGCGATTTTAATTGTAAAGTTGGAAAGCTCCTACAAATTTCATATGACACAAAGACACATCTTGTAGGTCTATTCCTTTTTTCTTTTCTTTTTTTTTACATGTATCCCATATACATACAGTTTTATATTAACATTTTAGGAGTGAATACATATGTTTCGATGCCTTTGGCAGCCTCTCAGCTGGTCAGACAATGCTGCTCCGCCATTCTACGACAGAAAAACAGGTGAGGACAAAGCGTACGCCAGCTGCCGAGCAGACGTGAGTTTTGAACGTTGTCAAGTTCAATTTCAAGCTTTGCCGGAAATGGTAAATGTCGAAAATGTCGGTAATTTCGGCATGCACCCATATTTTGGCGTACGCACGGTTGATAAATGAGGGCCTTGATCAGACAGAAGTAGCATGTGATGGGAACTACCCATAGATGTGCTTATAGATTCATATTTAGAAAATGTTTTAGATGTCAAAAATGATGATGGAATGGTGATGGATGATGATGGCCATGGAAGGGGAACCTTCTGAAAGCTTCATGGGCCCAAAGATAATCAACTTCAAAATAAAATAAAAACGGTCAAAATGACCTCTCAGACATGCTAGTGCTAGGGAGATATCTGCCACACTAGATGCCCGAACCACCTCCTTTCCAATTCAGGTGACAGAACGTCTCCCCCTCTCCCTAAAGGAGACACGGTCGGACACCAGTCAGTCACCCGCTTCTATCCACCATCGTATTCTTTCCGTCGTGATATACAAGCCTGTGAGCTTGTAGATCTGCTATTTTCATCTAATGTTCCCCTCCGAATAGGCTCAGATCGGTGAAACCAATAGGATCTACCGGGTGTTTTTGAAAATATAGCAGAGCCGAACGCCAAGATAAAATAGTATGCACACTTTTTAATTTGTGGGTTATCTGACTGAACAGGTACAATAGTTTCCGAAGAAGTAGAAGCTATTTTTCAAAGATCGTGAAAATGTTCCCGTAAAATCTTTGAATAGTTGAAAGTTACAGAGTGAACGTTTTTAACTCAAATCTTTGCTTCTGGGGTGGTCCCTAGCTGGAACAACATATTTTCAGATGGGGGTCGGCGGCATATCACATATAATTTAGTTTTGGGGTCCTTGACATGAAATATTGAGAACCACTGATATAGAAACATTAGGTTTTTACATTTCGACGTCTAAATGGAACAAAGCAATGCCATACAGTATGTCATGGTTATTCCATATTTCTGAAATGGGGCTGGTTATTCTGTTGATCTGTGTAAATGTTTGCTTTGGCAATGTAAATGTATGTTCTCTATCGTATCGAGACTATCTCTCCACCCAACAAATGTCGTATGGGGAATGACCCCACCTCACGTGGATGTCTCTTTAAGACACACCAGTTGTACTGGCACGCACAGGTATATAAGTCCCAGGTGTGCGTGATTAAACTGATCTTTTTATCTCCACCGAGCAGTCCAAGACATGTTTTCTCATGACAATGAGGCTCCTTTAAATTGGAATTACATTTTGCACACGTGAGAGAAGAAGGAAAAAAGATATAAAGAAAATCACAGTTTTCTCTTGTGAGATTATGTCATTTTTTTGCACCAGCGAAAAGAACACCTTTATCAAGAAACACATTGCTAAGAAACTGAAGATTTCAAACAAAGACATTATTGTCTTGAGAGAAGAGGGCAGGAAATCAAGCAGAATGGCCAAATTCACTACTGCGCAAGAGGATAAGTACATTCCTATTAAAGTCCTATTAAACCTATTGGAATAAAAAACAACAAAACCAAACAAAAAAACACATAAAATAATAAGTCTGTAGTTTGAGAATTGGATGCATTAAAGGCTGCTTCATAATAGTACACACCAAATGACAGTGTCATCTGCAGCAGTGAAAATACCTTGTTTCTTCACCAAATAGGTTTTGCATATTAATACTGTGTTTGATGGACAATATGGCACATTTGCCTGCCAGCAGAAGATATTGACATTTGGTGTGTACTGTTTAATAAAGCTGTAGGACCTTATTAAGGCAATTTGTTTCTCCAACAGACAGACGGTGTAATGTATACTACTATCCTCTTGAGCAGTTGCAAGAGCGTATCCACAACTGGTCCTACTTGGGCCTAGGCCCAGGTATTTCCGAACTCGGCCCATCAAAAAAAAAATATATATATATATATTTTTTTATATATGATGACAGTAGCGTCATTGCATAACATAATATGAATGCAATCACTGCATTCAATTTAGCAAAATATGGCAGTGGGTGTATTATTATTATTATTATTATTAATTTTCCTATTTGAATCGGTAGCCACTGGCACTGCCTAGTTTGTCCATCTGTACCTGCATAGATTGATTGGTCATGCCTGCCTGAGGCCTCAGGCCTGTCATCATGTGCTTGTTTCTAGAATGTGGCAGATTTGTTTGTCTTCACCCCACAAACTTGCGTCTTTGTTTATGATTAAATATTAATGAGAAGCCACTCTGAGAGTATCCTAAATGTTAGCCTCACAATGCCAAACGTCTATTGCAAAGTTTTTGGAAAGAAAGGAATTAAGTCAGCATGCAGTCTAGGGTGGCCAGACGCCCGGTTTCACGCCGGACAGTCCGGTTTTAGACCCACCTGTCCTCCTCCCACCTCAACCTCTGGCCGGACACATAATTGTCCGTTTTTTTGTGATATACAGTGCTTGTGTCATTTACTGTAATTTACGTCGCCTGCCTGGGTATTAAAATCTCCGCAGCGCTGCTCAGCTCCGCCTCCGCAGCGAGCCGGCCAAACTGTCTTAAAAAGAGAGAGGCGAGTGGAGACGTTCAGAGTGTTGCCATGTCCGCTTAATTATAAGCGACTTTGGGCTTGTTTTATATAATAGGCTACTAAGCCTAGTCAGGCTTCTTTTGGGCTTGTTTTCATAGACATGGTTGCTTGGTTCTTTTCCAAAACCTGGCAACACTGCCAGTGGGATGGTCTGTTTGTTTGTTGTGCTCTCACAATCACTTTAGTATAGTTAATGCAGAGATAAACAAACCAAATATGCCGAAATGAAAAACTACATTTAATGAGCAATGGAGCAAGGAACTCGACATCATAAAGAAAGGGAGGCTGTGTGAACATATAGGCTACTGGCATCATTCTATGTCCCACACCGATGACCATAAAACTGTATAAAAAAACCCACAAGAAAGAGATTAAACATAAAACATATCTAAACATGAAATAAAATAAATTGATTATAAAATGAATGGCCTTTGTGGTACCCTATAATTTAAAAAGGTGAATTTAATTAGCAAATATATGTTCTCTGTGGACATAATGCTGGAGATGATGGTGGTGAAAATCAGGTGCAATAGTAGTAGTAATAATATTAATATATGGGGGGGGGGGGGGGGGTCGGGGGGGGCGAGCCCCGCAAAAGTGTCCTCCTTTCTGAGGTCTTGCAGGTGGCCACCCTAATGCAGTCCCTAGAGGAGCTAGCCTACTGTAGGCCTACAACAGTTGTATCCTGAGGACTTCAGCTTTACTGAGCAACTCCACAACAGCGTCCGCCCTTGATTATGGATTACTACGTGTTTGAAGACATGTCAGAATTGAATTGTCATTTTTGCTGAATGGATTTTCATTGATTGTGCCCATGTTGTCTGCTGCTATGCTATGGGGTGCTATCCATGTTGTCTGCTGCTATGCTATGGGGTGCTGGTGCTATATCTTGCTAATTTGTAATTTGGAAGTGAGTTGAAAGAAACTAGCTGTTGTTACACTCTCTGCAGTCTTCAATACTCAACACTAATACTTCAATACTAGTAGGCTGTCTGGGAGAGTGTGCATTTGTGTAAACACAAACATTGTGTTAACACAAACATTGAAGACGAAGGTGCGATTTTTAGTTTACATTTGGGAATGTGATGCGATGAAGTGTCTTGTAGCAGCCTGACATTACACCTGTCAATCTCTAAGACACCTGACTTAATATTTTTAAGAAATTGAAGGCAAACATGCATGTTAATTAATTAAAAAGGAGGGGTATTCATTAATTCATTCCAATTTCTTTCCCCGCACAGTGTGCCAAGACAGATTTTCCCAGGCCAAGGTAATAATTAATTCCTGCATACGCCACTGCAGCATCCTCGTTACTTTAGGATTCAAAGTAGAAATGGTAGAAATTTATATACTTACAGTAGGTGGCATTAAACTGATTTGAAAAAAATAATAATAATATATATATATATATATATATATATATATATATAACCATTGCTGGAAATGACTGATTTATAATTCATATATTAATATAAAGGGGCTTTGATGTTTTACTATGTCAAACATGAATTATAAATCTGTCATTTCCAGCGATGGCTATATATTCAAATCACTAAGTATAAATCCATCTGTAACCGGGTCGCGGGGACAACAGCTCCACCAGAGAGCTCCAGACTTCCCTCTCCAGAGCAACATCAGTAACGTCATTCTGGGGGATCGTGAGGCGTTCCCAATCCCGGCAGATTTTGGAGATAGATATATATAGATATATATATATATATTGAAGTCCTCCGGGTTGTCAACATTTTTGCCTGCGGACCCCCTGAAATGCTTTGGCCATGTCTCACGACCCCCGCTCCGCCCTGCCCTGCCCCCCCTTCCCCACCCCCAATACAAACTGACTGCAGAAATAACCTTAATAATAGAGAAAATATATCATAAATGAGTACTGAAACCACAGATATAATCATTAAGGAAAGTTTATGCATGTACTATGTAAACTCTTCATTTCCATATTTCAGCCATTTAGTTGCCCTCGGGGGTCGCGACCCACGGGTTGAGAACCCCTGCTCTAAGAGTGATATTGTTTGGTCAAAACAAAGTGTTTTTTTTGCTCAAAGTTTACAGCTAGGCCTATATACTCTATAGCAGCGGTTCCCAAACTTTTTTGGTGGTGCACCATATATACAGTATATATTGTGCATTATTAGTCCTGTGCATCCTTTCAGTTTCATTTCAGGGAGAGTGAAGCCCACCACACACCGGCTGCGTCCGACGCGCGCTGGCGCGTGGTCACGCCTCGCCTGCCGCGCCGATGCACCGCTGTTCTACTTTCCAGGCGTTGCCGCGCGGCCTCCACCCGGCTATCCGTGGGCGTGGCAATGGAATATAGTCAACTAAACTCCCCAGCCGCGTGGTAGCGCGCCGCGTCCTGTTGGTGTTGCCGTGCCGTGTGGATTACTGGATTTTACTTTGGCTAACTAAAGATACAACAGCAAAGCATGGACAAAGGAAGTGGTCTTGTCTTGAGTTAAAACTAAATAATCTGCCGCTGTGCATGTGTGAGGGGAGGGCAGGGCTGGACTAGCCACAGGTCATACCGGGCATATTCCCGGTGGGCCGCGACCGTAGGGCCACCATTATAAAAAAACTGTTTTTTTTAGTTTTTTTTGACAGGCAGGCAGGCCAATAGGCGGCAGGCCATTCTGCCAGTGCCATCATGATAATGTCACTGTACCTGTATCAGTGAGTGACAAATAAACCCTATACAAAGGGTTGTGTAGTTGTCTGTTGGTTTGTATCATTGTTCTGTAAAAGTGGTGGTATTAGGGCTTGTTTGATTATGTGTGCCTCGACGGAGCGGGCGGTAGAGTTTCTGCTACGGTATCTGCGCGCTGGTTGTGGTGGGCCGGTCTGGGCCAAATTCACGGGAAAATGACCGGGCCGAATTTTTGTCCCAGTCCAGCCCTGGGGGAGGAGGAGCAGCGGGGGGCTGGAATGTTGACTGCCCTCTCTAGTCACTATAGAGTCTACTCTATAGTGACTAGAGTAGCTGTAATATTTTAGCAAAAACACTTTGTTTAGACTATAGAGTCATTGCTATGACGTACTAGATGATCGACATATGCCCTATTGCCCTTACTGAGCTGCATTCACACATCCAACACACCTCTCTTGTGTCTGACACCTAGCTGTCATTGTGTCTGCATGAACACGTCTTTGATGGATGGTCTAACTATTTTGATGAATATAACATTTCTGGGTGACTGCAAGTCTGAATGCTATTTTATTTTATTTTACTTTACATCATTTCCCAAAACAAATTAAAAAAAATTGTTTTGAAAAACATGCCCCCCTTACGTAGGCTATTTAGAAGAACAATATCAGTCACCAGAGCCAAGGACGCGTATCTTCAATGAATTCATCATGGTTAACACCATCGGGGTTAACCCATTTTGACAGTTTTCTGAAAAACCTATGTTTCTATGTCAGTGGTGCTCAACCTTTTTCATGTCAAGGAACCCCAGAATTATCTGTATTTGGCTGCTGACCCCCATCTGAAAATATGTTGTTCCAGGGACGCCCCAGAAGCAAAGATTTGAGTTAAAAACGTTCGCTTTGAAAGAATATTCAAAGATTTGCGCCACATGTTCACGACTTTTAAAAAATAGCAGATCTACTGTACAAGCTTGTAAGTGCCGCGCTACAAGCTTGTAGATTTTCGGTGGTGAGGTGACCTCCGAACTACAACATGACATCACGAGCCGCGGTGAAGAGCAAACCACCGCCACCGCGCCTCCAGCCCTTCTCTGTTTTTCTCACCACCTCACCGTAGCGGTGGTCACCCCACCACCGAAAATCCAGACTATGAAAGAGCCTTTGTTTCACAGCCTATCCCTATGTTGATTGTCACCTGTGTATGGTGCTCCATCCATGTCTACTTAAACCCCGGTTCCTTTTGTTCCCTGCTAGCTTCTAGATGTTGGTATGGTGTTCTGTAGTATTAGTGTTTTCAGTCCTGTGTGTATGATACTGTTTTTGGTTTGGGGTTTTGGGAGAATAAATCCCTTCATTCAACCTGTTCTGCCTCTGGCTAGTAATCTGTTCTGCATTTTGGGTCCTACATCTGAGTCTCGCCTTCATTAAGCAATTTCTGGTTCAAATCTGCTGCTGAGCCAATCGAACAGAGCTATATGTATATAATGGGGAAGTGAACCGCAACAGGAAAAGGGGGTTGTGGCAGGGGGCGGGATCAAGGTGTCTGTCTGTGAGTGGGGTGACAGGAGGACTGGCTTTGCCAGCTCACAGGCGCACCTGCAGCAGATTGTGTCAATTAAATGACAGCTGCTGTGTGTATAATTAGATTAGATTCAATTTATTGTCACTGCACATAGTATACAAATACTTTGACAATGAAATGAATAGTGGCGTCCAACCAGAGTGCAATACAGTAATGCAATAATGGGAATAAATACACTTGTTGTTGAATGTACAGAATGTACAGTATGTACAGTAATTAGGGCTGTCAAATGATTAAAATTTTAATCAGATTAATCACAGCTTCAAAATTAATTTAATCATGATTAATCACCATTCGAACTATGTCCAAAATATGCCATGTTTTCCTGTTTATTGTTGTGGAAATGGAAATATAAATGACAGAAAGCGGATATACATTCGTTTTTGAATGTTTTTAGTTTTCTAATGCATTTAGTATAGACATGATGTGATGTGAGCATTTGTAGGCCTAGCCTACACTTTGAGTTAAATCAACACTGGCTTTTGGCCATGTAGACTGCGGTCCCCCAGGAGGAAGTCACTAATGTTGCTCTGGAGAGGGAAGTCTGGAACACTCTGGTGGAGCTGTTGCCCCCGCGACCCGACTAGGGATAAGCGGTTGAAGATGGATGGATGGATGAATGGAGACTGGGGTCCCAGTCCAGAGATGAAAATCATAATAAAATGGCCTAGGCTACTTTCTATCAATTTAATTTGGGGGTCCTTGAAATTAAATTAGCTGAGAAGCAATGGGTTAAACTGTAGACTATAGTTAATTGAAATTCACAAAATACAATAATGGCACATAAGCATTTTTGGAAACAGGGCTTGGTTTAGAAAAGCTTATATTTTGCGCTAAAGTAATTATTGAATAACTATAAATGTAGGTTTTAAGGCTAGAATGGCATTGTAGTGGACTGTAGTGAGAGGCGAGATTGTCTCTCCTTCATTGCGGGACTGCAGGACTAGTCTGGAGATAGTTAGTCGTGAATCAGCTTCAGTCAGTGTTTTGGTTCGTACCTGGAGTTGTGCATTATCTCCGCTGTGCACAGCAGCACAGGGGAACTGTCTTTAATATATCCATGGTCGTTTTCAGTTGCTTTCCATGTGCGACACAAAAGTACCATGTGTTTGTTTTGGTAATAGTCTACTGCAGGCGCAGCCATGCTGATTCACGTAATCGCGTAGGACAAAACGAAACCAGCCGGACAAACATTAATGGCATTTTCAAAATGTCCACAAGTTGCGACGGACCCGAGTGATTCTTGCAGCGCGCTGATAGCTAACAGTAGTGTGTGTGTGTGTGTGTGTGTGTGTGTGTGTGTGTGTGTGTGTGTGTGTGTGTGTGTGTGTGTGTGTGTGCAGTGTAGCCTAATGGGGCTTTGCTAGGCAGACAAAGTAACGCAACAGAGTTACAGAATCAAACCACTTTGCAACCAAACTAATACACAAGCTATCTCTCTGGTGTTGTTCAATCATGACTGTGTGCTACACAGTGGCAGATTTGTTATGCTCTGGACGTTCCTGAGCCGCGCGCACGGGCGCATGTTAGGGGGAACACTAACATGCGTTAATTGCGTTAAATATTTTAACGCAATTAATTAACGCAATTGATTAATGCCATTAACGCGTTATTTTTGACAGCCTTAACAGTAATATATAATAAAGGAAATAAATAGAAAAATAGACAATGAAGTATAAATATAAATGAGAAGTATGCATATATATATACACACCCACCCACACAAGCCATAAGCCATAACATGCTAGTGTATGTATGGTGTGAGCATGAGAGTTCAGATATAAGGAATAAGGAAGCTATAAGGAAGCTAATGTGCTTGTGTTCTCTGTTGCAGTGAGAGGCTGGGTCCAGACTAGCCCAAACATTTAGACTCTCGTAGAGGTTTTGGGCTAGGTCCAGACAGAGCCACACAATACTCCACATTCCTGCCTGCTAGAATTGGATGTTTAATGTCACACAGTGACTGTTTAGTTGAGGTTATAGGATTCACATTGAGGACACTGTGACTTGATACATTTTAGTTTTGGCTCCTGTTAATGACGGAGACAGTGTTTGATGACCAATTCCCTGGCTTAAGAGGAATGAACAGCCTACTTGAGAACAACTGCCTGTGTCGTGTCCTTCCGCGCCCTGGGTTGTGACCCGCTTGGTCACATTGGTATGGCCCCCTTCTGGAGACCCAGGACTACCCTTATGCACAGAGCCTGAAAGAGAGCCTGAAACATGTAAACGTAACGAGCAGCAAACTCACCCACTACGATGGGAAGCACCTTCATCGCTTTCCGCTCCCGGCCGTTGATCTTGGGCCTCTTCTTGGCGTTGGGGACGAACTTGATGTCGTTGTAGGACAGCGTCCTCACCGTTCTCGGGGGATGCTCCAGCTCTATGTTGATGATGTTGTTGTCCGAGTGCTCCCGCACGATGAGGACGGCCTGCGGCAGCGGCGGAGGCACGGACGCCGCCGCCACCAGCGGGGGCAGCGAGGTGCCGGACTCCTGGAGCTTGCGGCACGCCTGGATGCTCTTCCTCAGCTTGGCCTTGCGCGCCTCCTCCCAGTTGCGGAGGCCCCGGAACATGCCGCAGTAGAGGAGCACCATGATGGGGCAGGGGATGTAGAAGGAGCAGACGGACGAGTAGAGCACGTAGTCGTCGTTCTCCAGCTTGCACTCGCCGGGGTCGCGGTTCGGCACGTTGTTGATGCCGAACATGATGGGCGAGGCCACGGCCAGCGCTATGACCCAGGTGGCCGACAGCAGGACGATCTGCCGCTGGTCCACGTGCTTCCGGTTGTAGTTGAGAGGGATGGTCACGGCGATGAACCTGCAGCGGTATAGTACACACACACACTGTAGACATGACATGTCTGAGAGGAGTTGTTGCACAGACTACACCATACACGGGAAACAGTGTTTTACTTTAACCTGCACCTATACCAGGGATGGGCAACTTTGACGATGGAGATCGAGGGCCACTATATTTCCACACTCACTCCAGAGGGCCACGTTGCATATTACTGTTGTAGTAAAAACTAGCCGATCTACAAGCTCAAAACGCGTCGCGGTTGCTTGCGCAAGTAATACAATATAGCCTCTCAAAAATCACACGTGTGAATTGATATGCACTCTTGTCATCATACATCATCACATTACTTTTTCTCCTCAAGTCCTTTCCTCAAGTCCTAAGGCTAATCACTTGTGGTGGTGTCCTCAATTTTCTGTCCTCACTTTTTATCCTCGATTCGTACATTGCTCAGCCTATCAAATCATCTCAATTCCTTGCTCAGCCAATCAAATCATCGCTATGGTACACACAAACAGACAAAGATGGGCATATATAGGAGAGGCTCGCGCCCTTCAGAATGTATGTGCAGTCCTGGCACCATGAATGTCTGCTGGCAGGCGATGTGTTTCACACATTGAGCTCCCCATACCGTAGGATGTGCATCTGAGAACCCATCTCTCCAAAGTAAACACTGTATCAATGTATTGCATTTGATAACTAGAAATGCACTATGTCGAGATGCCAACCTGCGCCTTGCACACAAGTAGGCCATACATGGCCTACTTGTGCGCAAGCAGAGCATACAAGTAGGCCTACTGCTACTAACTAATGTCTATTACAGCTGTTATAAATCCTTTAGACACGTTATTGACCTTATACCAACCTTGAAACATACCGTAGTTACGTTAGTTACGTATCAACAGCCAATAAGGGACCACCATTCTTACCCCGACATACATACAGTACACACATACTGTACATACAGTACATATCCAGCCGATCACCGTCCCCTATTTGCCGGTGGACTACACCGGCATACATACATACCCAGCTGATTGTAGTACTTGCGTGCTTTGCTTGCACAAGTAATAAAATATAGCCTACATTTTATGTTCACATATTCCACTTTATGATTCAACTTGTACCAAAATGATACCTTTTGGTACAAACTCATGTTGAGACTCTCAAACCCATCCCAAGATTCCCAACATGGGGGCCACAGGGGCCGTCCATTTCCAGAGTAGGCGCCAAGCGCGGCATACGGTAATTCCACAGAGAGAAATGTAATGTTTTATAGGGATACCGTAATTTTGCTTACTGACTTACATTGCATTAACATTAGGCATTCGTAAGTATTAGTGTCAGTCACCTCTAAAACATCCATTTGTAGTCGTGCCATTTTCTGTACAAATTTCAGCCTGAGCTCTAGAATGTCAGGTCACAGTGTCGTCCCTCAACATCAAGGAACAGGGGAACATAATTACATTGCATGAAACTAATGACCACAGAGCAAGTACTGGCAGTTAATCACAGTGGATTTGCCGTCTTCTCTGTAGAAGTCGGTGCTTTAAAAGCACTTACTGCTTTTGGACATAAAAACTATTAAAGGTCATAATTTTTCACAATCAAAGGCAACTGTGGAGTCATGACGTGGGCAGTCGGGCACACATCATGTAAGGGCAAATAAGGTCCTTTTCACTGCTGTGAACAGCAAGTATGTATTGTTGGTCCCCTATTGGGAGCGGAACAGCTGGATGCATTTGCGTTCATGTCTGCAAAGCTGCACTGTAGGCTGAAGGTTTACATTGCAACCTGAATTTAAAGTAGTTTGTGTCATTGTAAAAAATAACCACACAAGTGAAAAACAGCAGCGCTCCAAAAATAAAATAAGACTTGATGAGGCCTCAGATATGAAATCTTTTAATTCTGGCTAACGCGTTTTGGCCCATAGTCTTCCTCAAAGCAGATAAGAAGTGACAGTGTGTCAGTAGTTCTGTCCTTGTGGGTTGGAGAGACCTTTCAAGATAAATATAAGCTTTTGGCCAGGGTTTCCATAGTTTAGGAGATTATAATATGACATTCTGAAGTTATCTGAACCAAGGTTCAGATAACTTCTGTGTCAAGGTTCTGTGTCAAGGTTCTTTACCAAGTGCTCTGTACACAGCTGACAACCCATGGCAAGTGACACTATACCTAAGCCAGAACATTTCAATATAGTTTATCTAAAGACCACACTTACTGTCAATTCGTTTTTGACTCAAGTCAGGTTGAAGACTAATTTATGCAATTGGCTAGTATCGAGAGAAGAATAACATATTTTCAACTGAATTGTGTTGTTTTCTAAAATTCATTATTGTTGACGAGGGACACGTATAGCACAACACTTAGCGGTCACGTAGCGTCGTAGCACAGTCAGTCAGACTGTTTCATATAGTCCCGTAGCAGAGCTATAGGTAACAGTCAAGCATAAACCAACCTGTCAACGCTGATGGCACAGAGGTTGAAGATAGAGGCTGTGCACAACATCACATCCATGGTCATCAGGCCATCACAGACAGTCATGTTCAGTGACCAAGTACCGTCCTGGAACTGGGGAATGAATAGCAGAGCAGAGATCATGGTGTGTACCTTTCAGAGCAGTAAAACTAAAAGACATACTGAACGAGTCTGACATACTGAAATGTGACTTGATCCTACCAGTAAGTCATAATCATTCCAATTATTCTGACATACTGAAATGTGACTTGATCCTACCAGTAAGTCATAATTACTCCAATGTGAGGATGTGCAAGCTTTTTGAACACATCAGGTCAAGATTACATACAGACCCATGAGAAACGGTGCCGTGTCATTAGTCAGAAGGTTCATTCCGAAATTACTATCCCTATCTCTAACCCTATAACCTAAACATAACCGCAAGCACGGGAGCAGTGCATGTTCGGACTAACGGGACTTCGGATCTATGGGCAGTTCCCTAAGAAACCTCATCTCTGTCTTTCTGTTTGATTCACGCACACACACACACACACACACATACACACACACACACACACACACACACACACAGTGACTTTTTGTTTACACTGTTATGTTTTATTTTTGAGGGGCACTAGCCACTCCCATGTCCAGCTTTGCCTGTTTGTTTGTGTGAATACAAACAGGCAAAGTATGTACTTTGCGCAGCACGTATTGAGGATAAAAAGTGAGGGCAGAAAAGTGAAGACGCCAAAAGTGATTGGCCGGAATGACATTTGTGATGATTAATTTGATTGGCTTACGATGATGTATGATGATAAGAGCGCCCCTCACTTCACACAAGTGTGATTTTTATATTGGATGCAGTTGTCAGATGCTTCTAGCCACCAATTATGCCTATTTTTTTAAGTTACCTGGAACACCAGACACCACAAATTGGAAAATACCCCCCCCCCCCCCCCCCCCTCCACACACACTTTCTCTCTGTCTCTCTCTCTCTAGCCTGGCGTCCATGCTTTCTATGGCATAGGCAGCTCCCGGCAAGATCCGCAGAGAATCTAGAGTGTGTGCGTGCATGTGTGCATCAATTTAACAAAGGTGCAGACGATCAGAAATCAGCAGAGAGTGATCGATGTTTGCGCTACTCTATGCCAAATTGAAGTGGACTTTTTTTGTTCTCCCTGGAAATAAAAACGTCTGGCGTCTTTCCGACGCTACTCTCTCTCAGGCTAGCGTGCTCTCTGGTTTGTTTGGAAACAGTGTTGCCAATTGGCAATCAAACGAGCAACAAACCTGAGTGGAATATAGTAGAGAGTAACTAACCTGGACGTTTTTTTGTTTTTTGTTTTCAATTCCACCCCCGGCCCCCAGGCCCCCCGTAAACTCCGCCCATGACTGCGCTAAAGTGTGCCTGCGCTGTCTCTCTGGCTGATTGTGAATTGCAGGTCTGCAACACAATGAGACAATACAGGACTCTGATGGTTCCCTTGTCATCCGGGCACCGTCTTAATTGGCTTTTTCCAAATATTTTCTGTCTGACCACTCTCACCCATAATTTGCATAACAAGCTGGTCTCAGAATAAATTTTCCTGAATTGGGCTGCTATAGGCCAACCGCCATCCAGGCTTGTAATGAGGTTCACTGCATGTGATATTATTCGTTCTGCTGCTCATATTGCGAGTAATTCAAACTTTGAGAACCACAGGGGATATTTGGTAATTTTGCGTGTTGTGAGCTTTCATGTAAATCTGTTATTTCCACCTGCTGGCTGTATGAATATCTCATGAATAAGCTTGTAGAATGTCAAGTGGTGCATTTTATATAGCACTTTTACCCAAAGCGCTTTACATAGATTGTGCATTACATTCACCCAGCATTCACACACACACATACATAAACCATTACACTGATGGCGGAGGAAACCAATGCAAGGCACCAATCTGCTCGTCGGGAGCAATTAGGGGTTCAGCGTCTTGCTCAAGGACACTCAAAGAAGTGAAAATAAGCAGCTTGGACTCCTCATGCATAGAAGGAAGCATGAAGTCAGTCCCCCAGTTTGGCAGAGGAAGTGTAGCGCCCATGGATTACATTCGATAATTTACACTGGGTGAAAAAAATTGGTTGCAAAATCGTGGGATAACAAATTATGAAAAAAATAAAATAAAAGAGGGTTAGTAGGAGAATTAAAGCAGGAGTTTTATAAATGCAACGTTTGGGTCACTCCGACCTTCATCGGGCATCATGAAGCCTGATGAAAATCAGAGTGACCTTGTAAGTGAAGCTTTGTAAGTGAAGACGGTGTGCGGGACTCCCCCATGGCTCTCTGCTACTATTCCAGTTCACTGCTCTGACGCAGCCGTCCCTTTCTTCATAGAGAAGATGGTTAAAACGAAATGAATGCCATTCTTAATATAACTAAGCACTGAAATCCTATATATTTCCTTCATGGTCATCATCCATTCATTGTCAATGGGAATTTGTGTAGGACAAATAAATTGCAGATTACTCGTGTGTGTGTGTGTGTGTGTGTGTGTGTGTGTGTGTGTGTGTGTGTGTGTGTGTGTGTGTGTGTGTGTGTGTGTGTGTGTGTGTGTGTGTGTGTGTGTGTGTGTGTGTGTGTGTGTGTGTGTGTGTGTGTGTGTGTGAATGTAATGCACAATCAATGTAAGCACTTTGGATACAAGGCGCTATATAAATGCACCATTTACTATTGATCAATTTCCCAGGTACATTGTGATGCGTGCGTACGCACATGCGAGTGTGCCTCATAGCCTATGGCTGGCTATAGTTGAGGGGTCTCAGGACAGGATTACTGTGTTGCCAGATAAAGAGCAGGAGACAAGGACGGACATAGAAGTTTGGATGTGGTGTGCATGTCCAGCAGTAGGGTTATGTAGGCACTATGATTTTACCGGCATGCTCAGTAGGAGCTTTTGAAATCGATCGGCAAAGGACAAGCTATCCTCAGACAGGTCAGATTGAGGCCAGTATCACAACTGAGAAGATGGTTGATTGTTGATTAATCAAATATATACATTTAATGGGATGTCTCGTACCGTGTGCAGCCAATGTGACCACTATAGACATTACATGACATACACATGATTTTGTACAACAATTCTGGGGCGTAATCATGAGTGGCAAGTGTTTGAACCAGAGCGAGACATGGCAAGTAATTGGAAGGTCAACTGTTTGAATCTCAAGCTGGGCTGTGAAAGTTTTGAGTGGGGAAGCGAAGCGAATCAGAAACGCTCTCTTAGTAATCACCGTTCAAGTGCCCTTGAGCAAGACCTGTACCTCCAACATGTCTAGACAACAGATGCCTTATTCTGCTTCAGTAAACAAGACACAATCCTCTTCACAATCCACACACCTACCCTTGTTTATCTGTTGTTTAACTCTGTATCTAAGGCCAAAGTGCCTTTGAGCAAGACACTTAAGTCTAAACTTGACATAATCACACCTGTGTGAAATGAGGGGCACTCTTATCATTATACATCATCATACATCATCTCATTCCGGCCAATCACAAATTGCGTCCTCACTTTTGTCCTCAAAGTTTGTGTTAAACACAAACACTCAAAACTGGCCATACATTGTCAGTGGCATTCAGTGTTTGTGTTGTCAATTTTCTTCACCAATGTGTTTGTAAAGGTGTCTACTAACATATCCCACATTGGTTTATACCCTAGGGGAATTTTTGACAGCTGCTGAAAGTTGGGATACCATCAACAGCCAATATATGGCAAAATGTTCTACATTTCATTATGCTTTAAATAGCATGTGACGTCTCAAACTAGGTGGTTTTCATCACTCTGAATCCATTCCAAGCATTAGTTTTGCACGAAAGATACTCCTTAGGCTAAAAACGGCCATAGACACTTGCCCAAATGTGCCCATATGTGCTGACCTCATCACATTTGTTATGACGGCTGAGGGTAAAATGAGGGTTAAAAGGGTTATTCAATAATATGCATGGTTGTGATATCCCAAATGGCCTGAGGCATTGAACACAGCTGGTTAATATAAATGCTATCAGCATACATCAGAATGCTGCTCATATATAATGGAACGTGTGTGTGTGTGTGTGTGTGTGTGTGTGTGTGTGTGTGTGTGTGTGTGTGTGTGTGTTTTCTAAATTAGTTGACAACTAATTGAATAATGATTTCGATTACGATGAATCGTTGCAGCCCTATAGTGTGTGTCTAGCCTTTCGGCTCAAATGTATTGCACCTGCATGATGCAATAGAAGCATGATATAAGACATAAGCATGCGCTATATACAGTGGTGGAAAGTAACTAAGTACTTTTACTTAAGTAAAACAATTGAGTACTTTTCCCACCACTGGCTATATAAGAGACTCCTCTAACACATGCAGAAGGGAGTTCTGATGACTGACAGTCTCGTCTCATGCTCAATATTTAGCTCAGATGTTTACATGATCAATTACATCATGCTCATTGAGTTGCTCTCAGGCCTCATTCACACGTATCAAACACAATCAAACAAATGTTTGGTAATTATTTTGTTTTTTTAGGCCACCACAATGCTTTTCCAATGGGAGTCACATGGTTTGACCAAACATTTGTGTTTGATTGCTGGTGGTGTTCTGCCCCTCCCCCCCATCAAACAAACATTTTGGTCAAACCATGTATGTGAACCCCATTGGAAAAGCATTGTGGTGGCCTAAAAAAACCCCAAAATGACCAAACATTTGATTGATCTGTGTTTGATACGTTTGAATGAGGCCTCAGAATGTGTGTAATCATCTGAAATTGCTAATGATTGCAAACATTGCCAACAAAACGTTGCCAGCAAAGTAACGAGACTGTACAGTGAGTGCACTGATTGGTTCAGATTGGAAAGGGAGAGATGACGAAAACATTGACAAATAAATGTCTGTGACAAACACATGATGTGAATATGTCACTCATGGGGACTTTCTGTCCAGTTCGTTTAATTACAGATTTTTCCGGAATTGCTTTGTGCACATTGGTTTTATTTTAACTGCCGTCATTTATTCATATTGCACTTCCTTTCACATATACTCCAGTTTTTGGTGATAAGGTGGCCACCGAAAACTACAACATGACGTCACGCTTGGTCACCGCTCACACAATCACATTTATCTGTTTTTGAGGGGCGCTAGCCCCTCCTATATTCAGCTATTACAGTGTAGATTTTTGTCTTACACAAACATTAAATTTCCATTGGCAATGAATGGAGAATTTCCAATGTATGATGATGAGAGCGCCCTTCCCTTCACACAGGTGTGACTTTCCTATACAGCTTTTGTCCCCACAATATTTGCTATTGACAATGAAAGGATAAATTAGGTCAAATGTCCGCCAAATATGATGTGAATTTAACCAACCAATCACATACATTCAGTTGTTCATGAGATGATGTATAATGATAAGAGCGCCCCTCACTTCACTCGGGTGTGATTTATTTATTTTTATTTTTTTAATTATCCCACGATTTTGTAACCCATTTTTCACCCCTGTGTCAATTATCTAATGTGATCCTGGGCTCTACACACCCTCCACCAACCTGGTCCCCATATATGGGGGACAAGGGGAGAGCAACGGACTTGAACTCATGCTTCCTTCATGCCTGAGTGTCCAAGTTGCTCCTTTACACCTGACAGGGAGGAGTTTCCCTGGTTGGACGTAGCGTGTGGAAAGGAACACGTTATTCCAACCAGTTCCTTTCCCCTCCATCAGGCGTCCCGGCTGGCCAGGGGGAGGCAGTTTAGAGACCAGGATTACTGCATGTTTTTTGTGTGGGTACCTACGCTATAGGGGACACGGGGAGAACATGCAAACTCCACACAGAAAGGCCCTTTCGCCAACCCCGCCTTCGGGTGTGATTCGGGTGTGATTTCTGATGGGCGCTAGACCCTCGTACATATGGCTTTGTTTGTTTAAGAAAACACCATAGACAATAAAGAGAAATCTTAATGTTTGTTTTGAGGACTTAAATAAACATTAGCACCCATTGCTTAAACAAACATTATGTTGTAATTGATGTTGTAAGATGATAAGAGCGCCCCTCACTTCACACAGGTGTGATTTTTGAGTGGTGCAACCACTCCAAGGAACAGCAATGTCCATGTTCACCTACCTATGTGACTACCTACTGTATGTGGCCATGAGCACCAGGCAGTGGTATGACTATGAGTAGGGACACTGTTGTGCCAGAAACAGGGAGAGAGATAGTGCTGCACTGTTGCCTGCTAATGAGAGGGGGGGGGGGGATTTGCACCACTCAGTTCACACGGGTGGGATTTTTACTATAACCAAACGGTGGTCACCTGGAGTATGAATAGGCCTGTAGGCCTGTAGGGTCAGTGTCCTGACTCATGATGTCTATGTGTTCAGCTCGGGACAGCACACCTTTGTTGTTTTTCTCCATTAAGGCCTATTGTGTGACCTTATACACTAACACATTGTCATGAGATATAAGACTGGACCACAGTAGATGGCATACATGTGCCACAAATGACATGAGTCAGTGCATTCATAGCCTATATAGCGTGTGTGTGTGGGGGGGGGGGGCTACTTATATTTAATTTATTGATAGAATACCACATGTTAACTCAAAAGTGCAGATGGCTATAGTCAGTCTCTCTCTCTCTCTCTCTCTCTCTCTCTCTCTCTAATATATATAGCCATGCTTATTCCCATTTCTCTAATCTACATATCATATAGCCTATTATAGGCTATATCGTATGTATGTTACATTCTTAACAATTCATCTATCTATCTATCTATCTATCTATCTATCTATCTATCTATCTATCTATCTATCTATCTATCTATCTATCTATCTATCTATCTATCTATCTATCTATCTATCATTGTTTAGAGAATACGGTAGCCTACTATAAATTGCAAACTGTTGGCTACTTATAGGTTAAGAAACTGAGTGCTGTAAAGTTTTGTATTTTCGAGATAATAACATAACAGACTTATGGATTAGACTGGCGATTGCCGTCATCACCATGCACTCACCTCAGTATAAACAAACAGGGGTAAGACCAAAACAGACAGCATCAAATCGGACACGGCCAAACTGACGATGAAGTAATTCGTAGTAGTTTTCAGCGCTTTCTCCGTGTATACGCTAAGGCACACGAGCATATTTCCACAAATGACGACCACAATCAGCAGTACTCCGAATATGAGGGCAGGGAAGTTGTGTCCGGGTTCCAGGAGTTCATCGTCGGTGTTGTTTGAGACAACAATGAGGTTGGTTGGCATTTCTGCGGGCAGCTGCTGTCCGATCTTGTCATGTAGTAGGCATAGTCTCAGACTAACGACGACCGGGACCGGTTTCGTTTGACATTCCGAAGTTTCATTCTTTGGAAGTGCCAGAGAGAGCCCTTGGTGGTGGTGGTGGTGATGATGATGATGATGGACTATATGCATCACCAGAAAACAACAACAGCAGCCAAGACGCAGTCCATGCAGCATCCATGCGCGCCGCAATAAGTTCGTTCAACGGTTTCTTCCGAAAACGAAAAACGAGATCGCTGTTGTTGTTGTTGTTGTTTGGCACGGCACTGTTCCGTACGCGCTTCTCCACGGTCCATTTATTTCCAGCGAAGAGAGAGGAAGCAATACGGCTTAACGGGTCCACTCCAAGTCTCCCAGCCCTCCAAATTAGCTGCGTAAAGCCGCTTACACCACAGGAGCAACTAACTCGTGCGTCGACGTGCCTGCACTATTATACTGTATCGTTTCTTCCACGGCGTCCTTGAGGCGCGCAAGGCAGAGACAGTCAGCCCCCCATGTGTCAGTCAGGGGCGCACGGGGCGCGTAAAAAGAAGACGGGCGGGCTTGATTGTGTTGTCTGGTGGTATTAATGGGTTTTGTGCTCACGTCCCCCGTTGGGTTCAGTTTCCTCTCAATGAGCTGGGCTGTGTGTAGCTATAAATAAAATCCACCGACGAGGAGGAATTCTGTTTGCCCTGAATGGACACTTAAGTCATTCACATCGTCATCGTCATCATCAGGTTGATGTATGGTATATAGCAGCCTAAACCGTTTCCTCCAGCACTCGGGGACACACTGGAGGATATAGCTGCTCACCGTCGCTGCACACCATTGAGCATATGCTGCTGCATTATGCAGATATAATAACGCTTATTAAAGTCTGAATTATTCATGCTTTTGTTTTCGGGGTGCACATCAAGCGTGATACCCACAATATTTGTCATGATGATGGTGATGCCAGCCAGCGCGCGCGACCCGATTTGCAATTTTGCACTTGGTTTCAATTCAATTCAATTACAGGCAGCCTGCATGCTGCTCTCCAAGCGCCACTAATCATAATGGAGAAGAAAAACGGTCACTTTAACCTAGTCTAGACTCTAGAGAGAGAGCCATTATTGAAGTGACAATTCAGTTCAACTAACTTCCCTGCGATTTAGGAGAGTGCGCTCACTCTCTCCATCGATTTATTTGTGGATAATACTAGAGTTCAAAAGTGCATGTCTCACTCTCACATCGTTTAACTTTGTAACAATGGGCTACTTTAGTTAAACCTGACGATGCGCTTCAAGCGACGGCGTGGGAATTAATATAAAGGTGCCTTCGTCGGGCAAGTGAAGTGTGTGTGTGTGTGTGTGTGTGTGTGTGTGTGTGTGTGTGTGTGTGTGTGTGTGTGTGTGTTTGTGCGCCACATGCCTCCATCCAGTGCAGTGCATTCACTAACGGCGTATACGCACACACGCGGTGGTGTGCGCGTGAACGTGAACCAGTTTTTTTGTAGCTCAGTAAATCTCTCACTTTATTATATTGATGTAAAACCCCTAAAACTGTAAATTTGTATTTTCCTGTATTTTTTTTGTGCCAAAGCAAAAAGTGGAACAAATTTACAATAAAAAAAAAATGTTATGTACAATTGAAAGTCAGAATCTCCAATAAATCAATTTCTATATGTACCAATAATCAATATCAATATCAATGCAGATAGTGCAGGGATATAATGATTAGTCTTTAGGGTGGATGTGTTCCGTTTGATATCTCCTATCTTGCAGTTGCACATTGTTGTACTTCACCCCGCAGATGTGGAGGGGTGGGAGTTTTTATTTGTCATTTAAAAACCCATTTTGGACTGAGGTCAATTAAAAAAAGGCTTCTAAATCCTAACATTTTTCTGAAAAACCTATGTTTCTAACTTTCTATGTCAGCGGTGCTCAACCTTTTTCATGTCAAGGACCCCCAGAATTATCTCTATTGGGCCACGGACCCCATCTCAAAATATGCTGTTCCAGGGACCCCCCAGAAGCAAATATTTTAGTTAAAAATGTTCGCTCTGAAATTCAATGATTTGCGCCACATTTTAAAGATTTTTCAAAAATAGCAGACATACAAGCTCGTAGCGCGCCACTCGGTGGCACGCTATGAGCTTGTAGATCTGCTATTTTTCAATAGCTAACTTATAACATAATGTTTAAAACGCCAAAAGGGGTTCTCGCCCAAAATGGGTTAAGTCATGTTTTCAAAATCTTTGTGGGTGGTTGTATTCTGTGGGCACTGGGCAGTCACACCAGGGGGCCACAGGCGCACAGTTCCTCCAATACACACCAAAACACTATAGGGTATGTCATGACAGTCATGACCACCAGGGGCGGACGTCTATATTATGTTGAAGAGTCTGGCTTGTCTGACAGTCTGGCTGTCTGAGGCCCTGGGGGGCCACAGGCATAAAGAACAGCCCATTGAGACCTGAGACCAGATTCTGCAAAATGTCTTCTCTAAACCATGAACATTTTCTGAAAAACGTATCAGTGGTTCTCAAACATTTTCATGTCAAGGACCCCCAGAATGATTTGTATTTGGCCGTGGACCCCCATCTGAAAATATATTGTTCCAGGGACCTCCCAGTCCCAGAAGCAAATATTTGAGTTAAAAACATCTGCAGTCAAAGAATATATTTTCAAAAATAGCAGATCTACAAGCTCGTAGCGTGGCACTCGGTGCATGCCGTGCTAAGCTTGTACTGTATATCTGCTATTTTTAATAGATAAAGTATATGAAAGCAATTAATAAGGTACACCCATAATACATGAGTATTATTTTCTTATTTAATGAAGCAACGTTCCTCATGCAACTCAGGGACCGAAACGTTGCTTCATTAAAACAGTTTAAGAGCCATAAACGACAAGACGTCTAATTGCCAATTATGGACCAGATGCCACGGACGACAAGACGTGCTCCCTTGGGAATAAAAAAAAATCTAATCTGGTGTACAGGTGATAAGAATATAACTGATTGATGAGCAGATGACAGTATTGATTGCATCTGTGCGAGTGTGTATAGCCCTGACCTTGGCATAGTGTGGTGCGGCCTCGCCCAGACAAGGCTGAGGGCAAGGCTTCAGCTGAACCTGTAAACTCCTCCTTCTCACCTACAAATGTCAAAACGGCCTGTAGCTCCACAGTACCTCTCAGGCCTCCTCCATAAACCTCCCTTGAAACGGAACCTATACGTTCCACAAACTTGGGTTTGGAGGCTTCCAGTGCTCGAGCACAGGGAGCAAGGACAGACTCCATCCAAGCCCTACTCACAGCGGCACAGAAGGTTAAATCAGGACTCCGTTAGGTCCAATACTTGTACTCCTGTAAACAAAGTCTGATCCATCCATGTTTGTCTGTTTCAACATCATTGCCACGTTTTGTTTTGGTTTCCATCATATTTGTTAGAAAAATAAACATGTATTATGTTATACGTATACATCATTGTTGTTTCCCTCTCCTGTAATGTCTGTGCTAACCCGGGGTTCTTTTAAAAAAACAAAATAAAAAGTTGGTCCCCAAAAAAAATGAACAAGATGATGACACACGAGTGACACGACCCAATCAGTTATGCATGACCAGGTCCTCTGACTGTGTGTGTGTGTGTGTGTGTGTGTGTGTGTGTGCGCGCGCGCGCGTGACAGCTCTCACTCATGCTGAGATGTTGTTGTTGTTTACATTGTGCTAATTCAATATAATCCTTTCATAATATATCATATTTACACTGTAGATGGCCTTGGGAATCGTTTGCGTTTCAACATGAACGTGACCGACCGGTTAAATTAAATATAGATGTGAATGTCCTCCAGCGCGTGACGACGTGACGTTAAATCAATCTAGTCTGTTGTGGTGACTGACTCCTTCTCAATTAACCTGTACAGTATTGAGTCTAGCCTCGGACCGCTGTACTATCTGCTAATTTTTAATAGCTAAAGTATAAAATAATATTGTTTTAGTAATAATATGGTTAATAATAATATGGTTAAAGTGGTTAAACGCTAAAGTGACACAGATACCTACCAGGCCCTATTAGCCCTAATGGGTCAGAAGAATATGTGGCCCATAATGGAAAATGAACATATTATTAAGAATAATACTGTAAAAAAATAATGTATATCTTATTCTTGAGCAGATGTCAGTATTGATTGCATCTGCGGGAGTGTGTATAGCCCTGACCTTTTGTCTATTCCCTGAAGAAGACCTACACTGTAGGTCAAAATGTTGGATTCTTGTCAATAAATATACAGCATCGTGGCTACGAGTCTGCTGCCTTTTTCTCATTTTTACTTATTTACTGCCTTAGGCCAGCACCTCACCCACACTGGTGTGCGCCCTTTCCTGTTTTGTCATAGCCCTGACCTTGGCATCGTGTGGTGCGGCCTCGCCCCGAGACAAGGCTGAGGGCTTGTGCGTGTGCGAGTGCGCTTGCATGTGCGTGTGTGTGTGTGCGTGCGTGCGTGCGTTGTTAAACTTTTGGGTCCCGGGGAGACACGCATTTCTCTTGTGGGTCCTGAGCTGAAAATGTTTGGGAACCACCAGCTGTATTGTAGGCCTATATTATGTTGAAGAGTCCTTATTAGTCTACAACAGGGGTGCCCATGAAGGTAGATTGTGATCTACCCTCAAACAACTGCACTGGCTTCCTGTCAAGTTCCGTATCAACTATAAACTCCTCCTTCTCACCTACAAATGTCAAAAAGCCCTGTAGCTCCACAGTACCTCTCAGACCTCCTCCATAAAGCCCTGTAGCTCCACAGTACCTCTCAGGCCTCCTCCATAAAGCCCTGTAGCTCCACAGTACCTCTCAGACCTCCTCCATAAAGCCCTGTAGCTCCACAGTACCTCTCAGGCCTCCTCCATAAAGCCCTGTAGCTCCACAGTACCTCTCAGACCTCCTCCATAAAGCCCTGTAGCTCCACAGTACCTCTCAGGCCTCCTTCATAAAGCCCTGTAGCTCCACAGTACCTCTCAGGCCTCCTCCATAAAGCCCTGTAGCTCCACAGTACCTCTCAGGCCTCCTCCATAAAGCCCTGTAGCTCCACAGTACCTCTCAGGCCTCCTCCATAAACCTCCCGTGACACGGAACCTACGGTCCACAAACTTGGACCTCCTCTCTGTCCCCAAGGCAGTCAATACCTCCTCTCTGTCCCCAAGGCAGTCAAGACCTCCTCTCTGTCCCCAAGGCAGTCAAGACCTCCTCTCTGTCCCCAAGGCAGTCAAGACCTCCTCTCTGTCCCCAAGGCAGTCAAGACCTCCTCTCTGTCCCCAAGGCAGTCAAGACCTCCTCTCTGTCCCCAAGGCAGTCAAGACCTCCTCTCTGTCCCCAAGGCAGTCAAGACCTCCTCTCTGTCCCCAAGGCAGTCAAGCGAACCTTCGGGGACAGAGCGTTCAGTGTGGCAGCCCCCCCCACCCTGTGGAACTCTCTTCCAATAGAGATTCGCCATGCTCCAACACTGGACTCTTTTAAGGCTGCCTTGAAAATACACTTATTCTCTCAGGCTTATGGCATATCGTTTTTGATTGTTGTTGGTACATTTTGTAAAGCGTCCTTCGGTTCATGAAAGGTGCTATATAAATTCAAGCTATTATTATTATTATTATTATTACCAGTATATCACAAAGGCCGTGCAGGTAGACCACATGATATGCCCTACAATATATATTATTTAAATGCAAAATGAATAAATAAAATAGGCATCCATCCATCCATCTTCAACCGCTTATCCGTAGTCGGGTCGCGGGGGCAACAGCTCCACCAGAGTGCACCAGACTTCCCTCTCCAGAGCAACATTAGTGACTTCCTCCTGGGGGTTTCCGAGACGTTCCAAGGCCAGTGAGTCGATGTGTTTCCTCCAACTGCGCCTGGGTCTGCCCCGGGGTCTCCTCCCAGTGGGACGTGCGGTTCTACTCCGAGTCTCTCTCGTGTGACTGAACTTCTCACCATCACTAAGGGAGATGCCAGCCACCCGTCGAAAGCTAATTTCGGCCGCTTGTATTCGCGACCTTATTCTTTCGGTCTTGACCCACACTTCATGACCATAGGTGAGAGTAGGAACGAAGATTGCTCGGTAGACAGAGAGCTTTGCCTTCTGGCTCAACTCTCTTTTCGTCACAACAGTGCGGTACAGCGACTGCAATACCGGCCCTGCCGCTCCGATTCTCCGGCTGATCTCCTTCTCCGTCCTCCCCTCACTCGTGAACAAGACCCCGAGATACTTGAACTCCTTCACCTGGGGTAATGCCTCATTCCCTACCCGGACTGCACAATCCACCGGTTTCCTGCTGAGAACCATGGCCTCAGATTTGGAGACGCTGATCCTCATCCCAGCCACCGTACACTCTTCTGCGAACCGGTCCAGTGAGAGCTGAAGGTCTTGGACCGATGGTGCCATCAGGACCACATCATCTGCAAAAAGCAGTGATGCAACCCTTAGGTCACCGAGCCGAATACCCTCTCCGCCACGACTTCGCCTCGAGATCCTGTCCATGAAAATCACACACAGGATAGATGACAATGCGCAGCCCTGGCGAAGGCCAACACCCACCGGAAACACGTCCGACTTACTCCCGAGCAGAAAGCCACGCCATTGTCTCTGGTCCCACGTGGAAGAGATATGCATACTCCCAGGCCTTCTCCAGGATTCCTGCAAGAGTAAAAATCTGGTTCCACGGCCAGGACGGAATCCACATTGCTCCTCCTGAATCTGAGGTTCGACTATCGGCCTCTTTTCCAGCACCTTGGCGTAGACTTTCCCAGGGAGGCTGGCATCTGCCACTTGAATTATAAGGTGACTTGATGGATTGACATCAAAAGGGGCCTCAGTTCAAACACACAATGCAAGTACACAAGTACAAACATCATTATCAGTTCAAAGTTTTTCACCTGTATTTCCCAATCTAAGTGTGTTCCAAGTGTGCCATTTTGCTTGTTGAGCTTGAGTCATTTTGAAATTAGCTCTCAAGTAAAAAAACTGTGGGCACCCTGTTATGTATGGCACTTCACGTCATGTGGTTACGACAGTAACGTAAAGGGCTGCTGCCGTAAGGCTGTGTTGTTATGTTGCTGCTGCCTGATGCTGCTCTTCACACAGAACACCGGTTTGTAATTTGGTTGCTGGTCCACACCCAAGCTTACAGTAAAGTTTTTTTAGTTCATGGTTATAGTTGTACATTATTCTCCAATATAACACACCCCCGATGAATCGACAATCATGAACAAGATGATGACGACCCACTCAGTTATGCATGACCAGGTCCTCTGACTGTGTGTGTGTGTGTGTGTGTGTGTGTGTGTGTGTGTGTTTGTGTGAGAGTGTGTGCGTGTGCCAGCTCTCACTCATGCTCGGATGCTGCATGTTGTTTACATTGTGCTAATTAGATATAATCCTTTCATAATCACAATATATCATATTTACACTGTAGATGGCCTTTGGGAATCGTTTGCGTTTCAACATGAACGTGACCGACCGGTTAAATTAAATATAGATGTGAATGTCCTCCAGCGCGTGACGACGTGACGTTAAATCAATCTAGTCTGTTGTGGTGACTGACTCCTTCTCAATTAACCTACAGTATTGACCTGTTATTGTTTTTAATAGTGACCACGGTGGGTGACCTTTCCGTTCATTGCACGTTGCTTTGCTCAAAATTGTTATTGATTACAGCAGTTCCATAGGAATTGGGAGATATATTCTCATCAGTATTACTGTTGCTGTGATGTACTGAAGTCGGTTTTCTGACGCCGGCTTCGGTATGAGTCTCCTACTTATGCAGGGAGGGAAAATGGAATGTCTAACGATGTTCCCTACTTTCCTTTTCTTTGTTCTCATATTTCTCTTATTTAAAAAAAAAATCATATGGTTTGCAGCTTTAATGAAAAGGCATTGGGGAGTCTATAAAAACCCCTCTTTCACCTTTCCAACTCCATTAATCTCGGTCCAACTGAGCTGTCCTCTGCCCGTATTATCTTTAAGGGGAAACCAACACTTCATTCTCCACGCTTTCCTTGACCTACAGTACAGCTATTCTTGGTTGTAGAGCGGCAGTGGTGTTCCCAATGCTAAATGTATTCAATTCAATTCAATTCAATTCGATTCAATTCAATTAAATTCAATAGGCTTTATTGGCATGACATTCTACAAGTGTTGCCAAAGCACAATCACAGATATGACAAATAACATAATATCATTGACATGAAAAACTAAATTAAAATAAAAAAAAATAAAGCAGGTGGTGCAGAAAATAAAACATGGCATACTGTATGCCACTACTGGTTGTCCCTTTTCTTGTGACAGGAATTGACATATTTTGCAGCCAAAACTGCACATTCTTTCTGTTCCCCCAGAAGGAGTGGTAATTTTTCCCTTTCTGTCATTATGGGAAATTTGTTTAAAAGTTTGGGAAGAACTCCTCTCTAATATTTGTGTAGTTTTTACATTGTGTTAAGAAGTGTAACTCTGTCTCTATAGCTCCGTCATCACAGTGACAGCACAGCCTCTCCTCTCTGGGCAGCCAGGTCTGTCTGTGTCTGCCCTTCTCTATTGCCAGACTATGATCACTCAGTCTGTACATTGTCAAAGTCAATTCTCTGCTGTACTATTGCCGCATGCCAAAAATAGTAGATCTACACGCGAAAACGTGCCACGGCCGTCGGAAGAACAAGAAACCAGAAACCAGGCAGGCTGCATGCGGTTGGAATTATGGCCAGCTAAACGGCCAGTCAAAACGAATCAGGGCCCGCTTCGCTTGCTTGCACCGCAACATGGTGGCTGACGCGGGCACTCCATCACCACGCACCAGGGACGTGCAGAGGACGTCAGAGAGGCAGGGGCTGAAATACCTCAAATGTGTTAAAAGGGCACTTTTAGCTAAAAGAATAAGCAGATCTACATGAAGCTCTCAACGCGTCGCAGCGTGACGCATTGAGAGCTTGTAGAGCAACTGCATGGAGACCTTCATTTCTGGTCTACACAAATTATTTCGATGCAAAACGCTGCGTTTCATGTTAAGGAGAGTTCGGGGAAAAAGGCAATTATCCCGAATGCTGTCTTCGGGTATGGCATGGCACCATAGTAAATGCTGCATTCAAGGTCTGGAGAGGTTTTTTTTCTTTCTTTTTTTTACAGACAGGTAAAAGGGCAGGGGCTCAAGCCCCTGTTGATGTCTATGTGTGCACGTGCCTGCCATGCATGCGCGCAGCAGAAGATGGAAGAGAATCCCATCCAGAGTGAGCCCTTAATTCTCTTTCGTCTCCTCCCCGTCCTCTTTCTCCACCTTCTCCTTGTCCGCGGCGTCAATGTGTGCGCCCTCTTCATCATGCACCCCTGGCATAGTGCATCTAATTAAGGGCCAATGAACCGCTTCCAGACAAATTATACGGATGAAAACCATCTGCGAGACCGACTGTCATGTTGGTTAGGAATGGTGTTTATTTTTGGGAGGAGGTTGGAAGGGGAATCAGACGGAGAGAGAGCTCCATAAATTCATTCATGTCACCCACACTTTAATTGTAATTTTATGTGCTTTATGATCTTGATAAATCCTCAAAGCATCTGCATTCAGCAGATGCAGCCCAACCCCCCTAAGGGCCCACGCGAGCCCATCTTTAGACACTTTCCCGAACTAGAGGCGGGTCAGACTCAAACTGTCTTTGTTGATTGAAATTCTCTATTGGGAATAACCCCTTGAGACATGGGGGCGGCCACTGGCATGAGCAATATAAGTGGTCGCTTAGGGCTTAGGGTATAGGCCGGTATAAGGTCGCTTAGGGCAGGGGTTCTCAACCTTTTGTCTGGGGACCCCCGGAAATGCTTTGGTCATGTCTAGCAACCCCCGCCCCCCTGTCCCCCCAATACAAATTGACGGCTAAAATAACCTTAATAATAGAGAAATTGCACACTGAAAACAGATATAATTGTTAAGGAAAGTTTATGCTTTATGCATTTATTAATCGTTTACTATATAAATTCTTAATTTCCATGTTCCAGCCATTTAAATATATATTTTTAATAATCTGGGGACCTCCCAAAATAATTTGGCGACCTCCAGGTTGAGAACCCCTGGCTTAGGGCCAAAACCACTATAGGGGGCCACAGCTTTATTTTATTTATTATGTCATGTATCCCCTATCCAAAAACTGGTGTCATTTTGAATATGCAATAAAACAGATGGTAACAGATGATGTCCAACACTTCAATCGGTGCGAAAACTCTGCACTCAGCCTGAGTGGTTATTTATTTAACTAAGTGTAACCAAATGTAGGTAGGTATTTTTCTGTGCGGGATCACACTTGCTTAAGTAGCCTACTCCGATATCTCTCAGCAATAGAGCGTCGCAGGCCCGCCCCCTTTCAGAACGACGAGTGGCCCAGAAAATGATTCTCCATTCATTTTATCCATAGGCTTTTCAAAAAGTATTTATATAAAGACGGTTACGCCGCGGACAAAGCCAACTCGGATCGTGACAAATCATGACAACAAACACAATATTTTGTGCCGATCAAATAATTTGAAAGAAGAAAATAAAGGCAGGATACAACACTATTTGTTTTGTTTTTCTTCTTACTAATTATTTGATCGGCCCAAAACATTGTAATTATTGTCATGATTTGTCACGATCCGAGTTGGCTTTGTCCGCGGCGTAACCGTCTTTAAATAAATACTTTTTGAAAAGCCTATGGAGAAATTGAATGGAGAATCATTTCCTGGGCCACTCGTCGTTCTGAAAGGGGGCGGGACTGCGACGCTCTATAAGAGCCTGGGAACAACAACAAACCCATTGGTGTCTCTATTTCTGTAGATTCCTATCGACCAAACTGCTCTAAAGGGGGAATATGACACTGTTGTGGGACAACAGATAGAATTGGGTGAACACAGACTCACATTGCCTAGTATGTCAATATAAAGACATGAATTGTATTGTCTTGTCATTAATGCAGAGACTGATATATAGTGTATTGTCCTAACCAATAACTGGGCCACATTGTCAGGCTGTAGCTTGCACTGATTAGCCAGCTGCATGAACGATATTCAATGCCACGTTCAATATAAGCCTTTACGTAGCATTATGATGGATAGTTGGAACACTGGATTAGTGATCTTATTCTCCAAATACATGTAATGAGCATAGATTAGAATATGAATATAATGAGTAGCGTTTCAGAGCATACTCATGAACTCATGTACTCATGAGTTCTACCAGCTGGCCAGTGGCCTTGTGATTAGAGTGTCCGCCCTGGGACTGGGAGGCTGGGGTTAGATACCCTGGCCCGGTCAGAATTGAAGACTGCAAAATGGCACCCTCTCTGCTTAGTTGCACACAGCATCAATGGTTTGGATTGGGGGTATTTATTTAGCGATTGCAAAGTCCTTAAGCCAAGCGGTTGCCTCCTGGTCTGCTGTATGGAGGGTGATTAATCTTCCTTCCAGTCTTTGGAGAGGACAAACTTCTATGATGTGCTCCATAGTTTGCTCCTCGACCACACGCACACAGTGGGCTTGGGCTACTGCCCCATTTGTGAAGGCTGGCCAAGCAGGGGCCATGTCCAGTCCTGAATCTATTTGTCGGCTTTGGGACTGTGATTAGGATTCTTTGACTTGGCTCTCAGGCGTCGTCTCTTAGAATTTAGTCTGCTGGTGGGATCATTAGTTTCCCCGGGTGGGTCCGGGTACTGACGGAGGACGCGACGTGAACGTTGATCCATTGTCCTCCATTGGGGGTATAAGTCCCTGCGACATACTAGTGTTATGTCCAGGGGTTGTACTTGTATATCATTGTCACGTGCCCTATACACATATACATTGATGGAGAACAATGCACACACCTAAACTACACAGTGGCATCCAATGAACTAACTTTGCCGGCCGGCTTGGAAGACTGTGGAAATAGACATGAGTGCATATTTATATTTATATTATTGGTAACTCGCAGTGAATGGTGGAAGAGAACACGAGTACTGTGCATAGATTTTGACAGCATATATATACAGTATGTTGTCAATTGTGTTTAATTATGATTGTTTGGCACCTGGCTCTCCAAATGTTGAGTTAAGTGGGTTACCATTTACAGAACTGTTCCTTGGTATAGTCTTGCCTAGTATAAGAGGGAGGCTGCAGGGGCAGTGAGTTAGAATCTAGAGTTGCAATACCCTCCATTGACTCCCCACTCATCCAATTTGGTTTGCAATCTACTTGTCTTAAACAACGTTAAACTCACCAACATTGCAGCTGTAGTCCAAGCTTGAATTATCCTCTTTCAATCTGCCGAGCTTGTTTTTCATAAAAATCCACCGTAGACATGTTATGAGCTAATTTCTGTCAAGAAATTCTGTTCAAGTGATTATTTTTCTAAGTGCTGGAGTTTGGAAGCACTCGTCGTATGTCACTGAACGGTCCTGAGTACCACCTGTTTCGAATTTGCACATAATACAGGAGGCAGCAGCGCGACGTTAACAAAAACGAGTACTTCCAAACTGGAATGTATATAATTAAATAACATGGAGAGAGAGATAGTATAGGAAGGAGAGGCCGGCTATAGGGTGGTGGTTGGGGTCAATACAGGTCGATCAGATGTGTTGTGTACTGTGCAGTGTGCACTAACTACCAGTTGTGTAGTATGGTGGGTATTGAGGAAGAGTCCATGGATCATGCATGTGTGTGTGTGGGTGTGTATGTGTAGCCTGGAAATAAGCCAGACCGAATCAACCGTCTGCACAAAAAAAAGCCTGCCGTTGTGTGATATTAGTCTGGTTTATTAGCCAGGCTAGTGCGTGCGTGCGTTAGTGTGGCCGTGGGTGTGTGTGTGTGTGTCGGGGGGGGGGGGGGGGGGGGGAGTATTATAGAAAATCTGGTTGAGTAATGATATGATATGATATGATATGATACTTTTACATAGAGAGAACAGAAAATAAAATTACATAAAAAAACATAAAGACAAGAGCAATGTCCACAGCTCAGTCTAGTCCTGGCCAAACTCCTGAGTAAGGTGACAGCATCGCAATGTATCACAACACTATTTCATTATAGGGGGTTTAAAAAAATGCATGACAGTTAATGCGTTTTCCCCCCTGCGTTCTTCTCAGTCGTGTCATGTCATGGTGGCATAACTAAGCCTAACACAACAGCACGGGATTGGGATGCTTTCCCTTCACTTTACTGCACTCCATAAACTGTTACCTGTAGGCTATTTAAATGGTGACACGTTTCATACGAGAGCGAGATAATGAGTGGCTGGAAGCCGTGTTCTCTCTCGTGCGTCTCTCTCTGTCTACAAGCATCTGTTCCAAATGTGTCCCGCGGTACCGTCGCTCTGATGAAGAAAGACTCAGCTGAGGAAATGCCGTATGTGAATCCCAGTCCCTAGGGACGACAGACTGGCTGCTCTACCATTGTCCATATATATCCTATATTGCTTCTTTTTCCCTCACATCTCAGAGGACGGCTGGGAAATATATACGGTCCTGTCCTATTTCAAAGCAATGCCGCATTATGTTTTATCATTCAGGTTGGTTGCCAGCCTGACTTGCTTTAGGGCAGTGTAGGCTACAGTATATACTGTAGGCTATATGATTTTCTTCAAGGACGAGTGCAGTGGGAATTTCACTATACTTTAACAGAGCACAGTTCCAGTAAGACGAGAAGCGGGCGAGGTCGCGTGCACGCATCCGCTTGGGTGACTGGCCATTATATGGAGCATGTCTTGAGTGTACAGGGTTTGATGATAACCTCTCCATTGGCAGTATCCACATGGGTTTTTCATACCATAATTTAATGTGAGGGGGATCCTCATCTAACCATTTTTGTAGAATTGTAAGCCATGCGGCATATAGGGCTATTCGTACAATGTATCTATGCCTGAAATCAGTATCGGAATCTAAGCCCAGTACCAAGTTCACTGGCTTCAACTGTATCCTGATCTCAAAAACCTTCAATATCTCCCTTTGAACACTTAACCAAAATGTTTTAATTTTACGGCATGACCACATCAAATGGCTATATGTACCAGCATTGTTTTTACATTTAAAAGCACTGCCCAGAACATGTTGGATCATATTTACTGCGTATAGCATTAATACTCATTGTGTTTATGTTGGCATTCAATCAATCAATCAATCAATCAATCAATCAATGCACTAGCTTTGCTTGAATATTTCTGTATGGTAAGCCATTGGAAAGCAATGTGAGTACACAATAAAGTTATCCTAGTACCTATAAGTCAGTAAATCTTAAAACTTATTTTCAAGGTATGGCCAACTTGTAGACCATACATCAAACACTTTCCAATCGGTTCTTATGAAGGTGAACGCCCTAGAACAAGTATCAAGAACATTGTATCTTCCAACACAGTGACAGTGATTCATTCATTCTCCAACAAACAAACCCCTATTAATATCCTGTGCTGCTCCTCAGCTGAGTCAGCTCAGAAACGTCATTGGTTAAAATGGCGAGGTACTGCAAAGTCACTGTACGATTATAGCCTAATTGTGATTGCTGAAATGTAAATGTCTTAATTGGAACATATTTCAAGATATGTGAAGAATATGCATCAAAATAGACATCTCCACTTTACTCAAGACATCCTAAAATGGTACTTTGTCCAGGCTTGACATGTAATTTGTCTCAATTACCTCAGCAGTAAACAAGACATTTCTAGGCTGTGTGTACACAAGTCCAGTTTCCAGACGCATGCACCCTCTTGGGTTAATTACATTTATGTCCCTTCAGTAGAAATGTCTAGCTCATATTTAATACAAATTACAATAAGCATAAAGTAAAATGTTTAGCTGGAAAACTAAGGAGGTTTGTGCAGCTAGCACATTTCTCCAAATGTAGATTATTAGATTGCGATGGTGTAGCTACATGGGGCTAAAGTGCAACGGCATTTTGTGCATACAATTGCTAATATAGTTTACAGTGGTTTAGCTCGGCACAAATGAGGCACTGACAAAGAGTTTGCTATCTTTGACCCCAGCCCCTCAATCATTCTGTACATTTTATCTGAAAAGCGATTACATAGTGTAATTGTTTTGTTCTGTGGCGTGATCTAATATGGCTGACATGCTGTATCGATTGGCAGATCCATTGAGAGGCAACGAAAGCATATCTCTGTCCGTTGTGATGTCGATGCTGCCATTTGTAGCACATGCAGTTGAAAGTAATTGCACTATGTCAGATTCTTATCAATACAATGAATACCCTGCTCGGGTTGATGGATGTTATGGACGTAGAGGGGCAAAGGCTTTCCATGTATCGAACCCTGAACGCAAAACGCACTATTACTGCAAATTGAACATTACGGATTAAAATGGAAGCCAATCACTGACTTCACTTTGTGTTCGTGTCCTGTTTCACCGATTCGTTTCGGAATTGTACGATGTCATAATAGCTTGCCTCCAGGAGCAATGTTTTGTTTTTCATTGCCCAAAATTAGCTAATATCTTTCAGCCTTGACTCACTTTCTATTGAGAATTTTGCTATATCGTTGCTGTTGGGAGGAAACCACCTAACTCCATTTTTGAGGTTTACGATATGTTGCATTAATTCAGTGCTATTGAACACCCTTTATGTCTGTGTGTTCTCTCGAAAATATTAAACCAATGGAAAGTAGTAAAAAAAACGCTTTGGACAAAACCTCTTAACTCCATTGGACCCTCAAACTGTCTGCTAAAGCAACCAACTCCACCACATCTCCCCCTCTCATGGAAGTCATTGACAATATATAAAGTCAGAACACCAACTTTAATGAGGCAGTATTGCTTTGTTTTCTTAATTTCCTGAAACTTTTATATTTTGTTAGGTGGCTTCTTCCTGACAGCAGAGATATTATGTAACATTTTCTTTGTACGTACCAAGTAGCCTACCATACTACAATGGTGGACAAAATAGACAATAGAACTGTATTGTGCTAAACGCGTTCACTGAGAGTGTACCATGATAGACCTGGTAGCAGGAGACATTTAATTTTTGTCGGAATTAAAACGGTGAGCAGGGACACTCGACAGTCACAACGGATGTTGCGTAATCCATTTACTGACAAATATAATTTCTCAGCTGAACGGCAAAGCGGCCAACCAGACACTCCTCAAAAACAGGGGCTTAATTGAATTTGCCTGTGTCTGGTTTCCTGTGGTATAGGCATTGTCCCAGCTCTCACCACTGGTTGGTGCAGAAGACGGCTCAGTCAAGGACAGCAGGTCCAGCCCCACACAGACATATGTTTGTCTACGGTCCCAGGGACTGCTAAGCATATTGTGTTAGAGCCCGTACTGCCGATAGATAGATAGATAGATAGATAGATAGATAGATAGATAGATAGATAGATAGATAGATAGATAGATAGATAGATAGATAGATAGATATAGATAGATAGATAGATAGATAGATAGATAGATAGATAGATAGATATAGATAGATAGATAGATAGATAGATAGATAGATAGATAGATAGATAGATAGATAGATAGATAGATAGATAGATATATCTCTGGGACCCACAATTTATATTGTAAAATCAATGTTAATTTAACTCTTGAGAGTGTACAAAAGAGTGCGTAAATACGAGCACATCACACCCATCCTCCGCTCACTCCACTGGCTCCCCATCTCATTCCAGACTGAATATAAGATTTCCCTGCTAACCCACCAGTGCATCCACGGCAACGCCCCATTAAAGGTACATTAAAGGTACACTCTCAGAGTTACAGACCCATAAGGCTCCATTTGGTTCCAAACTATCATTTGGCTGGAGACCCCTGGAACTCCCTCAAGGACCCCTGGGGGTCCCCGGACCCCACTTTGGGAACCACTGCTCTATAGACCATGTAAGACAAGTGAATATGCTCGTTTTGGATGGCTATTCTATGTTTCTACCCGTGCCGTTTCGTAAGCCCATAGACAGTGTGGCACTGTGGCTGTGGCGCCACCGTTTTGCACCATTGTGACTTCAGCCAGTGAACAACTCTACTCTTCTGTAGACTGAGACGACCAAGATTGGCTCTGTTTACAGAGAGAGATGGTGTAGTATAACAGTGGATATATATGAGGCTGATCTGACTGATGTGCTTTTCATATAGGATTGTTGGGGTTTGTTGTGCTACAGTATAGGATTGCCATAGCATCTCTTGGAAAGTTGATGCTTTTTCAATGGAGATGATGAGCTAATGGTCTCCTTGTGTCTCTGAATTTGGAGACTGATGTTTATATAGTGGTCATTTGGATAAGGATGGCAAATATAGTCAATCCATACTGTAGTATAAGTCTATCGCACGCGTACTCAGATCAACACCTGCCTGTGCTTGTGTCCCAGTCTTCCCCTGTTACGTCTCAGCCCTCTACTTATTATCACTCCTCATCATGCTGCTTAATTGACTGTCACTACAAAGATAAAAGCTGAGTCCTTGCGATGCCGGCTGTGATTTAACGTGAGCAGTTTGTCACTCTCTGCCTCCCCGATAGCCTATTATGTTAACTAGACTGGACAGGTAAAGGTGTATCATTGTTTTCTTCTTGTTTTTTTTTGCCACCACAGTCTCACCATTTGCTATCCCTTAATTGGATTTTATTTATTTATTAGTTGTGGTTGATACAGACATGTACTTTGTACTTTATTCCACCATTAAACATAGAATATTAAAAGGCACAGGCAACTTGTTGCGTCCTTTTTCCCCTTACCCCTAAACCTATACGAATGGGTCGCAAGTGCAGTATAGCAGGTCTGCAACCTTTTTTTAAATGAAGTGCCATGTTTTTATTTTCCAGCTCGTCAGTGTGCCATATCAACATTAATTAACTTTAATGACACCACGTGAAAACTTCCAACATATTTTACTTGTCCACAAATATAAAGTTTTTCCTTTCACGTTGTTATAATGATCATTAGACTCTAACAGAGTTCAGTTTTAATGAATGTAGAATGCAGTGGGCAGGGCCGTTTTAAGCCCAGTTAGTGTTTTTTTTGCAAAACTAATGATGAAGCATGATGAAATTTTGAATATTTTGCCTTCTATAGGTTGTATGGTCACATATTATGCACAAATTATGAAAATTGCTCAACATATGCAAGTTAGCATCCGGCAGTTTCTACATGCTGGGGACCCATACTAAACATTTCTAACATAAAACGTTGGTGTACTCAACATATCCGGGTTCATTGTTTGGCTACTAGGCTATATTCCAAGCTTGCACAGGAGACTAGGATGACAAAGGTCTCCTCTGGACCTTTTAGAGGCCACTGGACCACATCACTCTAGGACACACATACGCACACTGGCGGAGCTACCGGGGGGGTTGGGGGGGGGGGGGGTGGTCACACCCCGGCCCGGACCTCCTGGGGGCCCGGACTGTTAGATGATCGATGGACGATTTTTTACACAGTCACTCACGAGTCACGACTGGGTGCTGTTGGGACTCAGGTTCGGCGAGGCCCGGTCGTGCTGTCTCACCCCCCCGGCCCATGCAGGAATCTTCATGTGCCTTGGCTTAGAGGACAGCTCTAGGTCGCAGTCCCACCCCCTGTCATGACGACGCCAGGCCCAAGGAAGCTCTGAGAAGGAAGTGAAGTGGTCACGTGACTGGACAAATCATGGCAATAAACACAATATTTTGGACCAAACAAATAACTACAAAGAAGAAAAACAACAAAAAAGGTGCCGTCGATTTGTCACGACAAGAGTTGGCTTTGTACGAGGCTTAAAAGGTCTTTAAATAAATACTTTTTGAAAGGTCTATGAGGAAAATGAACGGAGAATCATTTCCTGGGCCCTGGTAGGGGGCGGGACTGCGACGCTCTATAGGGCTCCTCTTGAGAGTGAGTGAGAGAGAGCGAGAGAGAGAGAGAGAGAGAGAGAGAGAGAGAGAGAGAGAGAGAGATGAATATCTGTGATTAGAACACCATACAGCAGACATGCACTAACCTTGTCTCCAGCAATGACATGGCCAATATATCCATTACCCTGCAGACACAGACACACAGACCATGCTATAGGAGCTATACAGATAAGGAGGAGCAGAGCTGGATTTAATCTGCTGGAAATATCTTATATGTATCTAAAAAATGTCACCACTGCCAATGATAGTTCAGACTTTCTGGTGAAGCCAGATCAAGGCAGCGGCCTCGGGCCACTAAACATTTGTCAGGTAGCTTTGGCTTTGATTTATTTGTTATTGTATTGTTTACCTTTGTTTGAACAGGAACTTTATGAGAGGGCCTGGCCAAGGCATAACACAAATCCACAATAAAACCTCAGTGGACTGGTTGTTGTTATTTGTTTTCTTGTGAGGGAAATCCAGCTTCCATCGATCACCACACCTTTATGGTGCCCTAAAATAAAAATAAAAATGTGATATTTTGTAGATTATTCCATGCTTATAAGGTCCAGATACATCAAATAATCTGTAGTACATTAAATGCAGCCTACTGTATATTTCTACCTGGTAACTACCAGAGCCTGGACACTACAGAGAAGGGTACCATACATGAGCTCGGTAAGCTGTGAGTTTATCCACCATCACTTTATCATTTAGATGCATTTGCATTAGATGAACAGCTGCCATTGCTGTCATTTACTGGCATTGATATCATATGGCTTCAGTGAAGTAGCATTAATGTAGTACTTTGGGCACCATGTACTTTCAGTGTCAGTTTAGCAGGGAATTGGGGAGTTTAGTAGTGCCATATGGAGCCTGCCAGTGCCGTCTCTACAGGGGCGCATTGGGGGGCGTTGCCCCCCCAGATTGGATTTTGTGCCCCTCCAGTCCAGATTGGCCAGTAGTAGGTCTACCCTACCCTACTGTTACTGTACCAATATTTAAATGTTTTACAAATGTTAAATCTATAAGTTCTTCATGATTATTGTAATGTAAATATATACATGATCAAATTAATGTAATAGTTCATAGAAATACAAGGTAATATATGCATGCAGAAGACATAATGCTCAACATATTTGTATTTCTTTGTTTGTTGTTGGTGCTGCTGCATAATTGTAGCCTACTTGTAACCTTTTTCAAGCATCACTTTAATAGGCCACTATTTGACTATTACGTGCCCCCTTTTGAAAAAAGTTTGCCCCCCTGCTGATGTGTGCGTGGAGACGGCACTGGCCACTGCGGCAGGTCAGTGACACCATTTGGCCAATGCACGCTTGGCGCAAAATCCGGTAGCAAAAACGGGGACGCAGTCTTGGCCACTTAAAATACTTGAAATATGTTGTTGATAAATTCTGCATATCTTTGGTACACAGTACACACCATTTGTGTATTCCTTGGGGTGTATGCATTGAGTTGCGCTGTGTATGATGAACTGTGCTCTTAAAAAATTCTGGTTTTACTTGGCCTGTAGCCCACTGTGCCCACAGAGGTGGTAGAGTAGCTAATGGATTAGATGAGAAGGCAGTGAAGGAATGGTGAGAACTTGATATTATGCTTTACACCCACCTCAGAAACTTAGAATAATCGTTTTTGTCTTTAGTATAGGCTATGTGTACATGAATATATATATTGTAGGCTATTTGTTCTTTAATTGTTATTTAAATGTTTGCTATTTCTGTATTGCTACATTTTATATTCATTCAATGCATTGTAAAAGTTTAGTTGTACTTTGACCCGAGGAAGAATTGTCTCTGCTGAGGCAGTGACTAATGAGGACCTAAAATAAACAACACCATGCAGTTAGACTTTGGATTTACTTTAATTATGCATAATCAATAGCAGCAATATCATAGTAGAATGTGCAAGGAGTTGAGAGCATAAATCCAGTGCCTTGGAATATCAATATCAATTTCCTTTTTTGTGTTCTCCTCAACAGATGGGTTGTCTCGAACATGATATGGATGGTTTACAGTACACGGTCAAACTCGGACCAATCTGGGAATCCATCTGCAGTTTGTTGAGAGATTAAACTCAGCCGACAGGACATTGTATCAATATTATATCCATATCATGATATTAGACTGGATATTGTCTATGATTTTGGATATTGTACTATTGTTTTGTTTTTTTTAAGATATTTTTTTGCGGCTTACACCTTTTATTGATTTTTTAAGGGACAGATAGTAGGCTGACAGGAAACGGGAGAGAGATGGGGGGATGACATGCGGTAAAGGCCGTGTCGGGTTCGGGAGTCGAACCAGCGGCACACCGCGACTGGATCACCAGTCCGGTGCCCAGACCGTTACGCTACGGCCTGGGCCGATATTGTACTATTGTGATAGCATAAGTGATTTTCTTTTTTTATAAATATATTTTTTATCCCACGATTTTGTAACCCATTTTTCACCCTTGTGTCAATCATCTAATGTGATCCTGGGCTCTACACACCCTCCACCAACCTAGTCCCCATATATGGGGGACAAGGGGAGAGCAACGGACTTGAACTCATGCTTCCTTCATGCCTGAGTGTCCAAGTTGCTCCTTTACATAAGTGATTTTTTAAAATATAAACATCAGACCGGGAAAAATCGGTATCGGCAGATACTCAAATGATCAGAATCGGATCGTGAGCAAAAAAACGTGATCCTCCGCCTAACTGACATACGGTAGTTGTTAATGTTACTGTACATACATACGGACATACTCACACAGTACACACATGTGGAAGGACGAGTGATGCTTTGAGATTCCATTGCTTCATTTTATGTGGGTGTGTGGGATTTGTATATCTCTTTGGCATGGCTGAAGTATAGGGTTGCTGGGGGGGCTGGAGCACCCCCTCCCCAGGGGCACAGCACCCCCTCCCCAGGGGCACAGCACCCCCTTGGACACCAGGGGAAAAATAATAATAGTTTTAACCCATTTTGGGGCGGGAATCCCTGTTGGTGTTAGCATGGTGTTAGCATTATGTTGTGCTTTAGCTATTGAAAAATAGCAGTTCTACAAGATCATAGCGCGCCACCGAGTGGCGCGCTACGAGCTTGTAGGTCTGCTATTTTAGAAAAATCGACTGACATAGAAACATATCTTTTTCAGAAAACTGTCAGGATGTATAAGACATTTTTTTAATCTGATCTCAGGTCAAAATGGGTTTTAATCAAAACAGATTTCTGTTACTAGGCCTAATACATATAGCTGTGTCACTCACATCCTGGTCATCTTGGTTAATTACCTGTGTCAGTTTCTTCACATAACTTGCGTGTGGTCGAGGGAAAGTAAAAGCCAGATTTTCCGCGTGAAAATGCACATGCACGACGCGTGTGCACGTGCATTTTGCGTCGCGTGGGCAGCTGGGCACCCCCTCCTAAACGTTCAGCGCCTCCTAAGGTAAATTCCTTCCTGTGGCCCTGCTCTCTGGTCTCTTTGATGGAGTTGGAACAACAGATGTTCAGGAGGCAGAGGAACACACCTTGACCATACCTTCACGCCATCCTCCGCCCTCCATGCCAATCTACCTGAGCCTACTTATACCCGCCCAATACAACCCAGCATCCTCTATGCTTTTCGTACCCCGCCACCATCCCCATCAGCACCACAGGACCAGCAGCATCTCCACTGCTCCATCTCCTCCTCCCTCTCTCTCACCTCATCCCTTCCTAGCAGGTCCCACCGGGGGATCACGCCTCCACGTGTACCGCAGGCTGACCGCCACACGACCCCCTCCCCAAAGACTCCAAGACCCCCGGAACCCATGCCCCGCTCCCCCCACTCTCCTCCTCATCATTTCATTCATTCAATAAAATCTTTAAACCTTCCACAATCGTGTGTTCATTCCAACTAGTGAATTGTCCCTTAAGTACAATCATAGAGCTAAGAGTACAATACACCAAGTTTTGTCATAGCAGCTCTGACCTCACAGGTCAGGTCAGAGCACAGCTGGGGCAGCAGTGGCTCAGGGATAGAACGGTTGCTTGAGAACCGTGAGGTTCCCACAGGTCGATGCCATGCAGGGTGGGACATATTCCTCAGCCTAGTAAGAGAGTGTGTGGCCTGGGGGAGACAATAAAGGTGCAATATAAATGCACCATTTGCAGGTAAAGGTGGTGTTTTTCAGGGTGTCTCAATGTGTCTAAATGACCCCATCAACGACAAGTAGTGAACTCTGGCGATTAAGAAGAGAGAGAGAGAGAAAGAGAGAGAGAGAGAGAGAGAGAGAGAGAGAGACCTAGATATCGAGTCATTAAAATTGAAAAGAGCATTTGAATTTTATATATCTAAAATAAAATGACCCAGACATGCTCCCAACCCGCTGGTTGTGGGACTATACTTTATGTTTGTGTGCAAACACAAGCAGAACTACTAAATTACTAAAGACAATAACTAACAAAATTATAAGACAACAAAAATAAGCTGTGTGACTGCAGCAAACATGAGGAAAGCCATGACTGTGTACAGACTCAGTGTCTCATGAATGAGAGAGGCAGCCACAGGCATACTTTGCTCCCATGAGAGGACAGGACAGAATGCACAAAACGTTTTGGAAATTGAGATGCACTTTCTAAATACCCTGCCCACTGTACCAATTAGACAACAGATACTATGTGGAGTCTGTATGTTCTCCCCGTGTCCCTAGGTACCCTCACAAAAAACATGCAGTAATCCTGGTCTCTAAACTGCCTCCCCCATGGCCAGCCGGGGCGCCTGATGGAGGGGAAAGGAACTGGTTGGAATAACGTGTTCCTTCCATGCGTCCAACCAGGGAAACTCCCCCCTGTCAGGTGTAAAGGAGCGACTTGGACACTCAGGCATGAAGGAAGCATGAATTCAAGTCTGTTGCTCTCCCCAGGTTGACGGAGGGTGTGTAGAGCCCAGGATCACATTAGATAATTGACAGGAAGCAGACAGGCAAATCGACCAATGACAAAGCTTCTAGGAAAATCTTTGAATGCAGATTATGGCCCCTAGATGTGTCACAGAGACTAATTATTTTTGGGAGCGTTCTACCCATTACTGGCTGTCTGAATAAAGAAAAGGTCATTAAAATGTTACATATTATTGCTTATGGCAGCTTTAACTGTAGCCTATAGTCGTTCTATTTGACATATATGTTTACAGAATTAGTTGTTGACTGTTTTCAACGATAATACTGAAAGCAGTGGTTATCGCCTCAGGTCCTGGTGAGACAGAGTTCTTCTAGTTTTCGTTGATGATGAGTCTTGATGACATGTACAGGATGAATACAGTCAGGCATATTGGTGGATATGTAGGAACATAGAGCAAAACACTTACATTAGATCCCTTACAGGGGTGGGAAAACGGAAAATATTGTGCCGGACCAAAAGGCTAAACTCACTTCTGCATAGTATTATGATGATTTCTATAGAAAAAGCAGTAAATGACATTGTTTTGACAAGCTGGTAAGAGTATTGTGTTATTATTATTAGCTCGGATTATACTTCAGTAAATAAATACTTAGTAGTTCATTATTTTGTTGAAACCTTTGCATTCTACAGCTACATTTTTAGGGGGTAACGGAGAACAAAGAAGGTAACAGGTTGTCAATCTCACACACACACACACACACACACACACACACACACACACACCCTCACACACACACACACACACACACACACACACACACACACACACACACACACACACACACACACACACACACACACACACACACACACACACACACACACACACACACACACGCAATTAACGGTAGGAAACAGATTGCGTGTATGTGAATAAATAGACTTCAAAATAAAAGCAATGCCGTTTTAGTCCACGCATAGGGTAAAATTAGAAAGTACGTTTTATTTTCTAATTTCCAAGAAACCTTTCACGGGCCGGTCAGAGTCAGGGCCGGATCCCTGTGGCCCATCCAATCTGGACAACTTCAGAGCATTATGACAGCTAGACTGCTTGTTCTCTGTTGGGTGTCAAGCGTGCTTATTTTATTTTTCTGCTCTGATGGGAAATTAAAAGAAATGTACCAGTAAAGAATGTCACATTTACTGTGACACTAAAAACACTTAAATTATGAATGTGTGAGATTCATATACAAGGAGTTAATGCATGAATGAATGCGTGCATGCGTGCGTGTGTGCGTGAGTGAGTGAATTCATTCATTAATTAATCGCCTTTGTTGCAGACTCAAGGTCCATTTCTTTAACCAATGTCTTCTAAGGCTAGAGGTGTATCTAGTGCAACTTTTGTCAGGGTTATTTATACTGATGGTGATGCTATTCACAGACTCATCCAAGTGACACATGAATCTATGCTTTAAGTTCCGGAGAACAGCTTGAAAAGTAGTGACTCTTGCAGCGACAAACATCTCACTCGCACTGCACCATATAGGACTTTTGAGTAAAATCCTCATGGCATCATTATACGCTACTCTCTAGTTTCTGAATACTTGCTTCTTAACTTGACCTTGTGCTACCTAAAGTGCAACTTTTTTCCCAATTTCTTTTTCTTTTCGTGCAAAAATGTGTTTCTGTTTTTTAACATATTCTAATCTAAATAAACATGACTAAACTAAACTAAAGCACATTATGGAAATAAACACATTTGGTACACTAAGTGAAACCATGTTAAGAAGTTGATGCTAGGGTACAAATCAATTAAGCCCTGTATGGCGCAGGGAATATAGGCCTAATTTAGCCAACTAATCTATGCTACTAATATAATAGTGACATCCTGTGGTTGGATTTGAGCACTGCTTACAAAAGCTAAAAGGGCCCCTGAATAATGTAATGACGTTGTGACAGCCCCAGGCCTGCATGTGTATCCACATAAAAGCCTTTAAGAAATGTGAATCCCTAGACTCCTTCAAAACCGCTCTCAAAGAGCATTGAAGTCCCCCCTTCCCATATTTTTCCATACTGTACTTTCTTTTGATGATGATTTCCTTTTTTGGAAGACTTTCTATGAAAACCTGCATCTCCCGTCACTCGGTCGTTCGGTCGGTCATGCCTCCATATATGGTGACGCTTTGTGACATCACACCTCCATATATGGTCACGCTTCGTGACATCACGCCTCCATATATGGTGACATCTTGTGGCATCACACCTCCATATATGGTCACGCCTCGTCACGCCATGGCTGTCTCCCTATATGAAGATCCCAACACTGACCTCATCAAACCCTGGATAGAAATACATGGAGAAGCCTGGATCATCACCTAGATCTGCATACAACTGTATATGGAGCCGCCCAGCAACTCTACATCTGACCTCAAACCTCAAACCCTTAGATATTCAGTATTTTAGCTGTGACGTGAGCGCCCCCCTCCTGAGATACTTCCGGGTCCTACTTTTGTGTCGCTTTTGTGTCCCCATAGAGTTATACTGTGACGCTCCGTCGGACTAAATCTGAGACGAAAGTCTCATTTTTCCGAAAGTCTCATTTTTCCGCTTTCCTCGCAACAACAAAGCTGCGCTGCTCTCCCAAATCTGGCTGTGACAGGCCGTCTGCCCCACATGGAATACTATCGCCATTTTAAAAATGGCCATTTTAAAACACAGGCGGATGTGTGCACTCACCCAGCAGTCTGCCGTTACCCAGGCGGATGTGTGCACTCACCCAGCAGTCTGCCGTTACCCAGACGGATGTGTGCACTCACCCAGCAGTCTGCCGTTACCCAGGCGGATGTGTGCACTCACCCAGCAGTCTGCCGTTACCCAGACGGATGTGTGCACTCACCCAGCAGTCTCCCGTTACCCAGACGGATGTGTGCACTCACCCTGCAGTCTGCCCCTGCCGTTACCCAGGCGGATGTGTGCACTCACCCAGCAGTCTGCCGTTACCCAGGCGGATGTGTGCACGCCACCTCGTCCTTTAGGCAAATGTTCTGATGGATTGAAAACGGAGAACTCTTCAACTTCTGCATTGCAACTTTTCAGGAAAAGAAAGCCTGCCGTTTCTATTAGCTTGGATTCACCATCGATGATGTCACTGGTGGACGGGTTTCTGAACTGCCCACAGCCTTCCTATGAGACACAGACTGAGTAGGACAAAATGGTGGTATTTTATCATGGACCAATTATAGGGAGAGAAGTTGAAAATTGGTGAAGTGGTCCTTTAAGAGTCCACAAATCCCATATATGACAGGAATTTGCCAGCAGATGTCACTGTTGAGGGGTTTTCATCTGTTTTCATTGCAGCTCAAAAGGCTTTCAGAACACACAGACCACAGAAACCCACTGAATGTATATACAGTTCAGGTTGTGTGGCTGTAACTGAGGTCATAAAACCTACAAGAAAAAAATACATGAAAATGAATGTCATGAAACCTTTAAAGGACCACTTCACCACTTTTCAACCTATCTTCATATAATAGGTCCTCACTAATAATCATGATAAAATGGCACGATTTTTTCCTACTCAGTCTGTGTCTCATAGGAGGGCTGTGGGCAGTTTAGAAACTGTCCTCCAGTGACATCATCGTTAGGCAGATTATTTTTTAAACAAGATTTTTTTACAAAAATGTTTAGATTTTCATTATCGTGAGAACGATGGCTTCCATTTTCGCATTGCAACTTTTCAGGACTAGAAAGACTGCCGTTTCTATTGGCTTGTATTCCCCATCGATGATGTCACTGGAGGACGGTTTCTGAACTGCCCACAGCCCTCCTATGAGACACATACAGAGTAGAAAGAAATTGCGCCATTCTTTCATGATTGTTAGTGAGGACCTATTATATGAAGATAGGTTGAAAAGTGGTGAAGTGGTCCTTTAAGTCAACTTTTGCTTCTGGGGAAACCCTAGAACAAAATATGGGTGTCGGCGGCCAAACACGTCCAATGTTTGGTACTGTCTGTGTATGAGCACCACTGACATAAGAAACATAGGTTTTTCTGAAAACGTGGGAATTTAGAAGACATTTGTAGAATCGACTTCAGTTAATGGGTTAACCCATTTTCAGTGGGAACCCCTTTTGGTGTTTTAAGGATTACGTTGTACTTTAGCTATTGAAAAATAGCAGATCTACAAGCTCATAGCACGGCACCGAGTGCCGTGTTATGAGCTTGTATACTGTAGGTCTGTAATTTTTGATAAATCGTGAAAATGTGTCGCAAATTCTTTCTTTCCCAGCGGACGTTTTTAACTCAAATCTTTGCTTAGGTGGGGGTTCAGCGGCCAAATACATATACTTTTTGGGGGCCTTGACATGAAATAGTTTGAGCACCACTGACATAGAAACATGGGTTTTTCAGAAAAACTGTTAAGACAGGTATGAGTTTATGGTCAGAAGCTGAGTGGCAGCCTTTAAAAGTGCAAAGGGCTTCCCATTTCTCTCTCTCTCTCTCTCTCTCTCTCTCTCTCTCTCTCTCTCTCTCTCTCTCTCTCTCTCTCTCTGCGTTTCACACCATACGACCTGATGATGCTAACAAACTCTCTTCACAACAAATGTTATGTAATACTATTGTTGATTGATGAAAACAACATGAGTGACTGACTGACAACATGTTTTTCACTAGAGAATGTGTTATTTCCAGTGAGAACTGACTGAAAAGAGGAGAGGTCGCACAGCTCGTAGTCACGATGCAAGTTTTTATTTCCAACGTTTCGGCAAACAGAGTTGCCATCTTCAGGGATTTCCAGTGAGAACAACATCTTTTGTTTTGACTTCATGTCAAAACAAACGTTGCCTGTTTTACATTGTAACAGCTGCCAAGTTTTCTGAAAAACTTGGAGCGAGATGTGAGCGAATGCAGCAAATGTTTTGCACCACACACAGACATTTATTTGTCTCTTTTACATTAATATTTACAGCCATTTTTGCCACTTCTAATCATTACCCCTACCATGAAAAGGATCATAGAAATAAAAGTTTGACCTTTTGTGATTGAGCCAGTGTGTGTCTCTTTTTATGACATGGACCCCCAAATTAATTTCTAGGGACTGATATGAAAAGAGATTTTGAAACTCCACAAATTTGATCTACTATACAAGCTCACTCAAAGCTGCTGCTACAAAAGAAGACCTCAACAGCGCTAAGAAACATCAGATTAATATGATTCTGTGTTATTTTAACTTTACTAACTGAAGGCTAACAAACAAAAGATCACTTCAAAATTACCAGGAGACTTTGCCTGAGAGTGTCTGACTGATGGTGCAGTGGTCTAATGATCAGGCTTTCAGTACAGACATTCCATGTTCAAGTCCTGTTCCTCCTACAGCTCAATGCTGCAGTAATCTGAACTTTTCAAGGCTTGAATACAAAATAAAAAGCACCAGGAGACATCTGCTGAGTGCCCAAAGGTGCCTTGGCTCAATGGTGTGGTGCGCTTGATCGGTTGCCTCTGCTACAGACAGTTGGCAGGTTCAAGTCCCATGTCATCAAGGTTCTGGAGGACCATCGGGAGCGGTGCTCTCTCCCCCTGTTTCCTGAGAAGTAAAGGTTGGATGTCTGAAAGAACCCTGTCCACCAAACATTTTACAGATAAGAATTAGGTCAAAGGTTTTCAAAAGATATCAATGCATTTTGACCCATCATCTGACAGAATAGTCTGTATTTGTATACTGGGCCCCAATTATAATCATAGACAAGGGCATACGCACGCCCCCAGAGCCGAAGGAGGCGATGGGTGTGCCAGTCTGGTGAGGGAGGACAGACAGTGATTGAGTGTGTGTGTGTGTGTGTGTGTGTGTGTGTGTGTGTGTGTGTGTGTGTGTGTGTGTGTGTGTGTGTGTGTGTGTGTGTGTGTGTGTGTGTGTGTGTGTGTGTGTGTGTGTGTGTGTGTGTGTGAGTGAGTGAGTGAGTCATGGCCACGCCTACCTCCATGTGATCTTAAGGGTCAAAGGGACATTGAGCAGTGTGTCTCGAAGCGTAACCGTCCGTACCATGGCTGCATGTTAAATGGTATAGAAAAGCAATTTACAATGTGAATTACATTCACACACAGAAGGCAGAGACACAAGTCAAGGCACCAAGTGATAATAAATAACAAAAAAAAAAGAAAAGAAAAGCAATTTCCAAAATGAATTACATTCACACAGAGAAGGCGAAGACAATTCAAGGCACAAATCTGTTCATTAAGAGCAGTTAAGGGTTCAGTGTCATGCTCAAGGACACCTTGACACAAAGCCAAGATCAGCTGGTTCCCAGATGGCCCCTCTACAGAACCTCTCCCTGTGCTTGTAGAGGCGTGTTTTGCGTGGAATTATTTGATGTTGTGAGTTCCTCTGTTAACCCAAATTGGGTGGGAACCCCTTTTGGTGTTAGCATTATGTTATGCTTTAGCTATTGAAAAATAGCAGGTCTACAAACTCGGTGCCACGCTACGAGCTACGAGGTCTGCTATTTTTGAAGAATCGTGAAAAGTGTTTGAGAACGACAGCTTTTTCAAGAAAACAGTCAGGATTTAGAAGACATTTGTAGAATCGTTCCCATGTCAAAATGGGTTAAAGAGTGTCAGCTGGTTCATTCCCCCTGGGGAACCAGGAAACCTTCGTCCCCTTTCCCCTCCACCTCGTCTTCATCACATCTCCCTTCGTCCCGTTGCCCCTCCAGCCCCGTCTCCATCACACCACCCAATTCCTCTCATTTCCCCTCCACCCCGTCCTCACCGTGTCGCCCTCCTTCCCCTCGCTCCGCCTCGTGTCCGTTGCATCACTCCCCAGTCCCACCCCTATAGCTCCTTCTTCAGCTCGCCTCCCATCACATCATCCTAACCTTCGCCTCCTCACCCACTCGCCCGTCATCTCCCACGTCCCGTCGTTAATACTATACATCACTTCATCCTCCCATTCGTCCCACTTGCCTGTCCTCCGTCTAACTTCACATCCATCCTTAATACCATACGTCACTTCATCCTCCCACTTCCTTCCTTCCCTCCCTCCATCCATTCACTCCTCCCTTCCCTCATCAGCCCAACAACCTGTCGCCCACCCGCCTCCGCTCCCCGCTAACCTCACTCTCTTCAATAAATACTACCAACTCCATTATTGTTTGATGGTGTGCTCTTTACTATAGTGAACGTCATGCTTTCATTCATTTGCTACAGGCAAAGCTTTATGAAATCGTCAGTGAGTATCTTGAAAAGTACGTCACCAATCAGAAAGGAGAAGAGAAGCCTCCCATGTACTGAGATGGAAAGTATATGGCAGCAGTCTCATACCCTGTCAGTAACAGATTAACCTCTATAAAAGTGTGAGGCAGTTTTACAGTAAACTACCCACAATTACAATTTTACAGTTTTGCATATAGTTTACTGTAAAACTACCTAAATAAATATATAAAATATGAAATAATCGAAAAATGTAACTGTATAATTTTTACGCAGCATAAAATGGTAAACAAAACTAAATCCCCAAAAGAAACAGGGGTTGTGAGGACTTGTCCATCTTTGTGATTTATCCTTAACAAAAAGTAGTGGTTTACAAATTAATTAGTTATTAACTAATAATAGTATTAACTAATTAATTTCCTTTTCAAACACCAAGCTCAATAACAATCTAAGGAATATGAGACATAAATAGTAAATACTCATCTACTGTAACAGAAAGACATGCGTACATGGCACTGAGTAGGCTACTAATTCCGATATCCGATATAATGAATTTATTTAGAAATGTTCCAACTTGTTGACCTTTTTGAAAGCTTCCCCAGAAAACACTGCTGCCCATCATCATAAAAGGCTTTTTCAGGCTTAAAAAAACCCCATTAATATCTGTTCGATACCGATACATTTTAAGGCCAATTTGGCTAATACCGATATGATGCCAGAATAATTGCCTATCCTTATTAACCTTTCAGGTGCTGCTCAACAGCAATTACTGCAACCTACTGTATACTGTCTGGTACGGGAGTGTGATGTCTGTTGTCCTTATGTTGTTATTTAGCTTTTGTTTTGTTTGTTTGTTGGGAATAATTAAACTAGGCTACTACACGTATGCATCATCCCCCACTAAATCGATCAGCATCAGATTTCTTGCACACGTTGCCAGTGGGTCAAGAAGATTAAACACAAAGACGCCCATAGCCTACAGTACGTTAGGCTACGGGGCACATGACATAAAAATGATATAAATTAAAGATTCTCTCCTGTCATGTTCAGTATTCCACCATCGATCTTTTGACGATTTCACAAACACGTACCTTTGTGGCAAGGAGGCAGTTAAAGCCAATAAAGGAAACCAAACCCGGTAATTCCATCCAGCTTCATTGACCCCAGCAAACAAAGGGACCCATGACATTATGACTGTAAAACTATTAACCTATTAACAAATGAACAGCACAAATAAAGATGACTATAAAACTGTGTGTCAGGCAGGGGGGGGAGGGGAGGGGGGGCTCACTGACATCATAGTGCGTGAGTGTTCGCAGGGGTCAATACAAGGAAAACTACATATAAGGCCCAAAGTGTGAAGCGTGGATATCAACTGTCACCGAGCCATCTTCTCTCGTGTATACACTCAGCTCTGGTGAGTTAACTACTACTGTAGGCTTTAATATGCTTTAAACTGCATTGTTTTCAGCTGTGCAAAATGAAATATTTACTTCCTTTTTTAACAAATCAATTGGTATTTTTTAGGTTAGTGTCATTTTCATAACTATGAGATCCTGATTGGCGTCTTTCATTGCCTATAAGGCTGCTCCGATGCTCAGGCTGACGAAGATTTTCTTTTTAATATCTTGAAAAAGAAAAATGTTCAGTTTATTATTATTGTTGTTGTTATTGCCAAAATATAGGGCTCTGATGGTTGGCAGTAATGTCTCAGTAAAAGAAAAAGACGCATAACGGAGGGGTGCCACTCAAGACCAAATGCAGCTTTGCATTGCAGCCTTGAATTGCTGATAGAAGTGCCTGTAAAAATATATTGAGACTGAAAATATAAAATGCTAAAACAAAATCATAGTTTAACGGAGAACAGGTCTCCGTCCGTCATCACATAACTGCAACATAGATCTATACTTTTATATTTTCTAGTCCTTAAAAAGCTACACATTCTTTAAACTTTTGATGGTCACTCATGGAGTCTGATGACATTAATTGCTGTTGTAAATGTAGGCAGACTTGTCTGAGGGAGAGCTATATATAGGACAGAGTCAGACCTTTAATTGCCTAAAAGTCGTCTATTGTCCCCTCAGGGAACAACCATGGCCTTCATCAGCTGCTTGTTGCAGGTAGTTCTGCTATCAACTGTCCTCCAGCTCACAGCGTCGCTACCTCTATGGGAGAGGTAAGATATGAATTAAGATATTGACCTTATCACAAATATTGTTGCTGTTGGGAGGAAACCACCTAACTAAATTTCTATTTTTGTGTGCATTAATCAGTGCTATATTGAACACCCTGGGCCTTTACGTCTGTGTGTTGGTTAAAACAAATATTGAACCAGGGAAAAGTGTAGTAAAAAGTGCTTCAGACCAAACCTCTCAACTCCATTGGACCCTCAAACTGTCTGCTAAACCTAAAGCAACTAACTCCACCATCTCTTCCCCTCTCATGCAAGTAATTGACAATATAAAGTCACAACACCAACTTTGATGAGGCAGTATTGCTTTATTCTTTCAAAATACAAGGTTTTCTTCATTTCCTGAAAAAAAAAAGATATTTTTAATTTCCTGAAAAAGGAACATTTTGGAGTTAGACTGGTTTCTTCCCAACAGCAGAGGTACAGTATGTATGTATACTGTTGTGTAGAATTGATACTAATGTTGGGTCAAAACAAATGTAATTATTTCTTATAGATTGGTATAGTCCTCCATTGACTGACTGATGAGACACTTTGTCATTTTAAATGAGTGGGTTATGTAGTGGAACACGTCGAAGGAAGAATGATTTATTGTCTGAGATTTGTCGCTCATGTCCTCTTCTTTTATGGCCCAATCCAAGGCAATGGGGGCTGTTGTTGTCTTCCTTTTTATTGATCTATTGACTTTCGATGCCACGGCCTTGTAACCGATATCACAAGATCAGTGCCATTATACGGACAATTTTCAACTCTATTTTGGGGTAATTTATCAAGAGCAATGCAACCCCAGTGTGAGGCTGTATATCACATTGAAATTGTTTGTATAGAGAGGGATCAACTATTTATTTAGACCAGACCATAGTAGTGAAATTATGGTCATTTATTTTAACGTTTTCTGAAGTCTTTCTGGCCTAGCTGGCAGACCAGGGATGGTTATTTGTCTATCAAAGTTTCAATGTTACAGTTCTACGGCCTCTCTCCTGATATTTACTACTGCTGTTGATCAAATACAATGAATTATCTATTTTTTTTTTTTTTTTTTAAGATATTTTTTTTGCGGCTTACGCCTTTTATTGATTTTTTAAGGGATAGATAGTAGGCTGACAGGAAACGGGAGAGAGATGGGGGGATGACATGCGGTAAAGGCCGTGTCGGGTCCGGGAGTCGAACCCGCGGCACACCGCGACTGGATCACCAGTCCGGTGCCCAGACCGTTACGCCACGGCCTGGGCCATGAATTATCTCTTTATCTACCTCACTTGGTGCTCTTAAATTGCAGGCAGCAGTGATTCTCACTTTTTCCTGTCGAGGAGCCCCAAATGAATGTGTCATGGACACAGACCCCATCGGCAAAGATTTTGTTAAGCCAGACTTAAATCACACTGTCGTGTAGGCATTTCTTTTTTGCCAACGGCTGATTCGGTCTGGCTTATTAGCCAGGCTAGCATCTGTGCAGCGATAGCCTGTGGTGGAAAGTAACTAAGTATACATTTACTTAAGTAGTGTACTTTTTGAGGTATTTGTAGGCTACTTTACTTGAGTATGTCCATTTTCCAATACTTTTCCTCTACTCCACTATACATCTCAGAGCGAGGCAAATATTGTACTTTTACTACACTACGATTATTATTAAAAATCACACCTGTGTGAACCGAGTGGTGCAACTCCCCTCTCTCCCCCCTCCTCTCTCTCTCTCTCTCTCTCTCATTAGCAGGCAACAGTCTGTCAGCACTGTCTCTCTCTCTCTCTGTTTCTGCATGGCACAACAGCGCCCCTACTGGTACTCATACTGGTGCTCACACATACATAGGTGCATGGGTTAACGTCACATACCTATCCACACTTTTCCTGGGCTGTGTGTGCTCCAGTTCCTGTCGATTTGATCCAATGAAAGCCAATGAAACTGTTCAGATGACCAATGATATCCAATGAAATCAACAGGAACTGGAGCACACACAGCCCAGGAAAAGTGTGGATAGGTGAACGTCACGGACATTGCTGGTTGTAGGAGTGGTTGCACCACTCAAAAACATAGCCTACCTGAACCACTTCAGACCTAGATACATTTTGGCCATTAGAAAATAGAATATTTTCAGAAGATATTTACACATTTGAAAACTTGAAATGGGACATTCTGTATAATTACTACTGTTACTTTTCGTACATTAAGTGCATTTTGATACCAATACTTTTTGAATTCCGGATTTCTATATTGCAGTATTGATAGTTGATACGTTTGTTAAAGACCGTCTTTCCACCAGTGGCGATATAGCGACATGTCCACATGTCTCATGTTTCTTGTGTGCTATACTTCCCATCTCACCGCAGGAATCCAGACGACCTGGAGGGAGCACCAAGCAGTGAGCCCAGATACTTCAACACACAGTCCCTGATCGCTAGGAACTATGCGGACGCTCTTCTTGAGGCCAAGTTGAGGTAGGCTGTTCTCCTATAATAGGCAGAGCCTAAGGCCTCACTCACACCTTTCGATCTAGCAACATTGATGCATGCTAGATGTAAGCAAGATGTAAGTGTCATGGCCGCCCCAATGCATTTCCAATGGAAGTCACATGGTTTGATACAACATTTTGGACTACAAGCTGTTGTACGGCTTTCGGCTGTGTTTCGACTGCCCCCCTCCCCCTCATACAACACAAATGTTGTGTCAAACCATGTGACTCCCATTGGAAATGCATTGTGAGCTTGCATCAGCTCATCTCATACAACAAGCATACATCAGTCTGTTGTAAAAGTGTGAGTGAGGCCTTAGCCTTCTTATACAACGGGTGGCAATGTTTTCTTACAATTACTTCCACACAAAAAAATATAACTAAATAAAATATAGTTTCTTTTCTATTGTACATTCACACACATTTTTATTTATTTAACCTTTATTTAACCAGTAAACACACATTGAGACTGCGTCTGGTTTTCAAGTGGGAACTGGCCAAGCAGCAGAATACATAATTTCACTTTCAACGCTACATTGTACATGTCAAGCTATACAACAGCCAAATAATAAATCCATGAAAACTACCTCCAGAAGCCTATACAATATATACAACATAATAACCAGGTACAAGACATTTTTCACACAAATACACAAATACATTTATGTACGGAAACAAAACAAAAAAACCATAAATATATGGGCATAAGGCAACATCATTTTTATTTGGGCCAAGGTCGATTCTTCACTCCCGATGAAGGCATCGACCTCCCGTAGCTCCCCCTTCCCCGTTCCTATGTCCCCACACACGCACACGCACGCACGCACGCACGCACGCACGCACGCACGCACGCACGCACGCACGCACGCACGCACGCACGCACACACACACACACACACGCGTCACATGTCACACACACACACAAGCAAGCAGTATTATGCACACACTCGCTAGCGTATGTATGAGGCATCAACTACAATATACAGTAAATTGTCTGTCTGTCTGTCTGTCTGTCTGTCTGTCTGTACGTACGTACGTACGTACGTACCCACACTCCTATATCTTTCCAGCCAAACCAGGGTGCCTGGCCTAGAGAGACGGAGACAGCTGGGGGACATCGAGTTCTCCAACAGATATTCGGAGTACTTGAGGTCCAAAGCTAAGCACAGCTCCATCTGTGCCTTCCTCAGACGCATGCAGAATGTTAAGAAAAGGTACAGGTGTTCTGGTGTTGTGTGCATGATGTCAGTGGCATCTCGTCTGGCTTCCACTCAGAAGGGAGCAGACGTTGTCCTCATGAGCGCTGAAGTTGTCTCCCTCCTTGACCTCTTGTCTATTCTTCTGCATCTGACCTGTGTTTCATAACTGTGAATTTCCCCCTGCGATCAATAAAGGTCTCTGTGTGTGTGTGTGTGTGTGTGTGTGTGTGGGTGTGTGGGTGTGTGGGTGCGTGCGTGCGTGCGTGCGTGTGTGCTTGAGCATGTTGGATTTCTGTAACACAAACACACACATCCACTCAATAAAGAGACAGGTGCAAGGACAGAGGTTGACATAAAAAACAAACACAAAAATAATAAAGTCTGCAGACTGGATCATGCTCCAAAACGTTTTCAAATGTATTGGCCTTCATCGCTCTGATGCAGGGCCAATCTTATCAGGATGGAATATGAAGTACTGGACAGATCTGTCTTGATCACATGACTAGGGACCCTTTGGTGAAACTGGAGCACGCTGTACTGGGTTTGAGGCCCCGACAAGGGCCTCAAACCTTCAAATCAACGGGCCATTCATTGGCCGTTGATTGTGTTCAAATTGGGTAAAACAGATAAAAAAAACATGTAAATGTCACGCGCACGCGCGCTATGGGAGGGCCCATCGCAGGGGCCCTCGTGGGAGTTAATCTGTCCCCGTTGTACGAGTAATATAAAGAAATGTGCTATAGTCTTTTACCATTTCGTGAAATGATGAAAGGGTGCATCAAAATTACGCCTAAATGCAAAAATCCAAAGTGCACAATGTGCATTATATTCACACTGTCTGATATTCACTCATCTGGATAGGGGTTCACTCTTAGCTTTCTAAAGGACAATTCAACACTAACCCATGCAGGTGGAGCCAGTGATCGAACTGGGAAGTTAACCTTCCATTTCCCAAGAAGCCGCTCTACCTCCTGAGCTACTGCTGTCCCTTGTTCTTGGTTAGGTGCCATGTTGACCACCAAAAATAGCTTGTAGATCAGCTATTTCCGGTAGCCAATGCCTGCTAAGTACAAATCGCCCTTAAATTAACACAACGTGTGTTGTACGATACCAAACGCTCTATGTCTCTGTTTCTCCACAGCGGGTTAGGGGGGGACACACAGAGAGGGTGAACGTGCTGCTAAACCATACGATAACAAACGCTCTATGTCTCTGTTTCTCCACAGCGGGTTAGGGGGACACAGAGAGGGTGAACGTGCTGCTAAACCATACGATAACAAACCCTCTATGTCTCTGTTTCTCCACAGCGGGTTAGGGGGGGGACACAGAGAGGGTGAACGTGCTGCTAAACCATACGATAACAAACCCTCTATGTCTCTGTTTCTCCACAGCGGGTTAGGGGGGGACACAGAGAGGGTGAACGTGCTGCTAAACCATACGATAACAAACCCTCTATGTCTCTGTTTCTACACAGCGGGTTAGGGGGGGACACAGAGAGGGTGAACGTGCTGCTAAACCATACGATAACAAACCCTCTATGTCTCTGTTTCTCCACAGCGGGTTAGGGGGGGACACAGAGAGGGTGAACGTGCTGCTAAACCAATACATGTGTCCCAATGTCTACTCCTGGTCATCTGACTCACTGGGTGCCGGCGCTATGAATCTCTGAAGCAAGAGAGACTCCAGATGAGTTTCATCATTTTCATCATCACAGTTTCAAGAAAGCTTGTTTTGAAGTGTGTCACTTATGGATTGGGAAAGGCCTTGGTGTGTATTTCACTCAGCAGAAATGGTAGAGAAATACCCTTCTTTATAATTATAAAAAAATGTATGGGAGCATAATTTAAAAAAAACCCCACATATCATGGTAATTGAAAGAAGACTTTAAACTAGCGACTGAAAATAAACTATTCATGAAAATGATTACTAAGGTAATAAAACCGTAAAGTCTGGTCAAATACCCATTAATGGAATGAAAATACTACTTTCTATAAATGAGAACTGCATTTAATTTCATGATTAATTTCAATGATATCTTATTCGGTTGAGATGTATAGCATGTCTTGGATCTACTTTCCACATTGTAAATGATAAACCTGCATGTTTTTGTTATTGGCAACAACTCCATTTGTTTTGAATACAATTGCATTGGGAAAAAAATAAAATAAAAAATAATATTTTGGGAAACATGAATAAATTATATTTTACAGAACAAGAATTAATGGCAGAGTCCTTGAATTGTGAAGGGAACTGTGGCGTTGCGATATAGTCCTGTTCATTTATTTATTCATTGTCTTTAATCAAAGTAAAACAGCCAATGAGCTACATTTATTTGAAGACAAAGCTTACGCCACTGTGAGTTGCACACAAAACAACATACATTATCTTTAAATGCATCAAGTCTCTGTACGTCTGTCTGTCTCTGTGTAATCCACGTAACTCGAGAACCGTTCGCCCCGCCGACTTCAGATTTGACACACACGTTCCACACCACCACAGGGGGTGCAGTGGCCGGTGTCGAGTCGGTCGGACCCACGGTTGTCCAGAACCGCCCCAAAAAGGCCTCTGCCCGGGCTCTGGACAGGGCCCCTGCCCAGTGTCCATATATGGAGCTGGCCTGTTCTGACATCTTTCTGACGTCTGCATAGACTCCATATTTGGGCATGCCTGACAAAGAACTCCATACATGGGCATACTGTAAATGGGACACAGAAGACATCATACCTGGGTGGGGAATGCATTTCCAACAAGGCCTAGGCATCGTTCCAAGTAGGCCAGTGCCCAACAGGCACCGCTGTAGAGGCCCCACGGGCACCGATCTAGTGCATGTAAAAAAGAGTCACATTTCCACATTATTGGCCTTGCATTTTTTATTATATACAAAGTGAAAATGCAGTCGTGGACTCTTCCTCTGAAGCCAGCTACAGATAAATCCTATGGATGATACAAAATTATCTGTTTGAAAATGGTTGGCTTTTTTGTTGTTGAATCCCACAAACTTTGGAATCCAAGTAGAGTCAGTCAATTTGGAAAATTACACCTGTGTGAAGGGAGTGGTGCAACTCCGTGTGGGGGTCCCCAGGAAGTTCCAGACCCACAGGAACACATGCATGCACGCGGCCAGGGTGCCGGCCCGGTTCCGGCGAGCCGCCCCGCGTCCGAACTGGTTGAGAAATGACAGAGGTACCATGTGAGGTATTCATTGTCCTCATTGTCTGGGGGTCCCCGGAACATCCAGACCCCCAGGAAGGCGCCCAGTGGGCCGGCCCGGTTCCAGCGAGCTGCCCCGCGTCCGAACTGGTTGAGAAATGACAGAGTTACCGTGTGGGGGTCCCAAGGTGTGTGTGTGTGTGTGTGTGTGTGTGTGTGTGTGTGTGTGTGTGTGTGTGTGTGTGTGTGTGTGTGTGTGTGTGTGTGTGTGTGTACTCGGACACAGCCAGGGACACAGCCAGCCAGCCAGGGACACACACAGTTGTCTATAGGAGTGGTTGCACCACTCAAAAAACAAACAAAAAAACAGTATGATACATACACAGTATGACACACTCGAGATAGTAGTATTGTAGTTATTGGTGTGAGTTTTGAATCTGAAGGATAATGATAAACTTTATTTATTGGTTATGCTTTACAGTGGAATATAAAAATGCAGCTTTATAGGCACTCGGTGGGATACAATTAATATACAAATATGTAAATATAAAAATAATATTATTTTATATTAACATTCAAATTATTGTATTTTGCCAATATATGAATTGGAGGCCCACTTGCAATACTCCCACGGCCCACAGGTTGGTAATTGGTAATCGCTGCTCTAGCACATGTACACATGATTGATTGATTGATTGATTGATTTAATTATTTATTAACAGTTGCAGAATTACAGTACATTCAAGCACAACTCAATACAAAAACTGTTAACTGTGAGTGGACGACACCATAAACTGCATTACACTTGTTTACAAGAGGGTCCACCGTTTTCACACAAACATCTCCCGGCCTGGTGGAGATTATAACCTTGGTGCTGTGGTGAAATGATGTCTTCAGCAGGGGAGTTCTCATTATGTTTGAAACTATTGTGGATGCAATAACAATGTTTTATTGCAGTACAATATAATAGCACACCGAGTTCCGATAAATGCAGCAATGCAACGAGGAAGTATAACCTTTTATGCCCCTCCCACATCCAAGCATTCACACTCCACATCTACTCTCAGGATAGGACTCTATTATTTTTTACATAGGATCCATGCTTCAGTCGAAAACTTTGCAGGTCCACTATCTCACAGAAACAGAACTATTCTGACAAAGACAGACAATTTCGTGAGATGTTATTGGTGCATCAATAAATGTAGTTCTGTTTAATTGCGCCAATAAAATATTGCTAAATGATGTGACTGATAATATTTGGTCTACACCGATAGGTGGAACTGAACAATTTAAGTACAAAGGATCTTGCAACTAAAGGTATGAGAGAAAAAGAAGGATGACTAAGATGGCAGTAATATTATTGCAGTAAGTAATCCACTAGGATCAGGGTTCAACACTTACTACTTCTGACATAGTTCAACTAGAAACACCGGCCAGTAGTTAACTGTGGTGGTTCCCTTCACTCTGCGTGTTTAGATCATACAAGCCCATAGTATAACATGACATCATATTTTGATATTGTAATATAGCATATACTGTAGCATCAAACACTGTGCTTTTTCTTAGACACAAGGGTTTAAGGATGGTAGTCACTCACGTGTACATTGTTATTATCCTATGGATTATATTCTTGAAATGACATACTTGATATACTATTGCACTGAATATATCAGTGAAATAGGACATTATAGCCAGTCGATATCATAATATAGCAACTTGATATTAATAAAATGATGCATCCACCATTTTAATATTTACTTTTGTATTGTGTATTCATACTTCATAGTGTAAAATATAATGTGAAATATCTGCACTATTCTAATTTTACAATTTTCACCATAAACATATGAATGAAATCCTTGAGAAAGTCACAGTGAAATCAGAGATCCATTTATTTGTCCTCATGGTGTAAAGATGGAAGGGAACTGTGCTTGATATTTTAGCAATAATTAAGAAAACCCATCAATAATCATCATCACCAACACACAATGCATTTAAGAATTTACAAGTGTGGTCATATAAGAGCTCATTATCAAACTGCAGTGTTCATTTTGGGCAGAACTTAACACAGACATTATCGAGTGGCTTCTCTGAAACAGATGTCTGTTGTTTATGATGGGGGGGAAAGTCCACCATGCATAGGCATAACTCATACGGCCATAAAGCAACAGATAAGCTCTGACGATCACAAAGGTTGGCTCTTAAACCTTCCTGTATCTCGTTAGTCAAGTCTGCCAGTGCTTTGTTTCTATGTGGATGACTGCTGGATGGTCAAAAGGGCTGCCCTATAGCTTCCTCCATACTGCATTGATCGGACAGGTTGGACGGAACAATGGAAAGGATATATCCAGGGTTTTCTGTTGGATACTGGCTGAGCTTTCTTATTGTGTTTTTGCTTCAAAAGTCCACACAGGCCCAACGTAAGTATAAAGTCTGTGGTTTGAAACCTTCATGGCCATGGGTTGACCGTTGCTACGTATGATGCATTGAAATAACATCCAGTATTACGTCACGTTCTCCTCGTTGTTACTTAGCACAGAATGCAACATAATTGTAATATTATAAGGTGATTGAAGTAGCACAAAATAAATAAATAGTCTGGTATTAATAACTCAGCTCCACTGGTTTATTGATTCAACGTTTCGATCACGTGACTGATTCCCAGTGATTGAAACGTTGAATCAATAAACCAGTGGAGCTGACTCATTCCTTACCAGTGTTGGGGACTCTATTTCTTCCTCTTGTACTGCCATTTGTCCAGCAGCTGGGCTAGAGTGGATGTGCATGCTCTATATTACTATTACCTTTGTGATTGAAGTATAGCAGCCATTGACCGTGAACTCTTTGAGAGTTTTGTGTGAGCACCTACGTTTGATAACTTTGATTCTGTCTCCTGTAATATCTATGCCTGGGATTCCCAACCTGTGGGCCAGGACCCACTGGTGGACTGTGTGTGAGCACATGAGGCCGCCAAATACCGTAATTGGCAAAACACTACGATTTCAATGATAATTTAATAACATTAATATTTACAAAAGAGACAAATATATATCACTGTCATCGGGCACAAATCTCTCATGTCCATATTTAACGTTATTAAAATGAATGCCCTACTTGGTCATACTGTAGTGTCACAAAAAAGCATAAAAAGTAGCAGATCTACAAGCTCGACATGCATGGCAAAGCAACGCCATTTGAGTTTCAATCCTGAAAACTAATGCTATACAGTATATCAGGGTGTTTTTACACGAGGCCCACCCAGTGGTCAGATGGGTGGGCCATGAACACAAGAGTTTCAAGTGGGCCCTGGTCCAGTAAAGGTTGGAAACCTCCAGTCTATGCTATATCTCTTCTTCCTAAGCTTTGCTCTCTCTCTCATACTGTGTAATGAAGTTGAAAAGCCCCTAAATAAATTATTTAAAAAAGAAATCGTAACTGTCCTACATCATGTGATGTTCAGTATGTAGCATTCCTGGTCTCGGTCCTGGCACGACAGTGAAAATAGCAGAGAACAACGCCATTGGACAAGTTGTTACCACGATCACCATTGTGGAAGGGGTGACTCTGAGTCTCAATACAAACCCAGGGAATCTATTTGAGATCATTGGCACTGATCTCACAGCAAGAGGTGCGTTGGACTATGAGGTAAGCAAGGCAATCTCTCAATTAAGGCTAACCACATCCAATGATCATGATCAATGTATGTCACTGTGTAGTAGAAGATTTGTCTCTTGACTATACCGCTATTATTAAGTGATTATAGACACCTGTTATCTGACTTAACCAGGCAATTAACGTGCTTGTTTTCTTTATAGATTGAAGACCTTTACTTTGTTGAAGTTTCATGCAGTAAGGTTACCGAGCTGGTAAGAAGTATTTTAATCACCATCAAGCACTGATGTTTGGATCAAATTGTTTAATTAAGTAATTGGATATAATTTCACTGTGATTTGTTATGGTTGTATAATAATTTGGGTAATATTGCTAATATCCTACTGTACTCTCTGTCTGTGTATAGTAGGCCTACTGTAGTTCATGTATCTCGAGAACCATCGGATCTGCGGTTTATAACTAGAGTGGTAAATTAATTTCAATGGACTTGCTCACCCAGCGCATAATCCCATTTCACTGCCTCTTCCGTGTTTGGTTACCATAGTGTACGTATGCCAAAAGTCATGTTGTAGTATTGTTTTATAGTCGACAGGCAGGAACAATCAAACGGAACTTCCGTTCCCATCAAACCGGAAGAATAACAATAAAAGCTCTCGTAGCCTGCAGCTTTTATTGAGAAAAATCAGTTTGAGGGAAAAGGAAGTTCCATTTGATTGTTCCTGCCTGTCGACTACAAAACAATACTACAACATGACGTAACGATATCGTCCGCTCCCGACCGGATCATACAGTATACCCGAAATGGAATGGTGCCCAGGCTACTACCCCCTGTGTTGCATTGCGTTCGGCGTAAAAAAAATGAACCAGGGTGAATTATGAGGTTGGACGCCGCCATCGAACGCAGTGCTATGCAACGTCCGCAGTGGAGCAGCCTTCATTGATTAAAAGGGAACATTTGGCCTTTGGCCTTAGTGTAAAAATTAACTAGGGATGTTAACAATCGAAAATCAATTAATTGCCGTTAAGAAAATGAAACTTAACAGTTAACAATTAATTTAGAATTCTGCGTTCTATCAGTGGACGGTTTTCTGTGAATGTACTGTAATGCTGTTTGCGTGCGCATGCGGCAGATGAACGTAGGTGGGCCGCTTACAACAAGACCCCCCCCCCCCCCCACCTTATTCCTCATAAAATATGCCATTGCCTGGTCCTGAATCTCAAATCTTCAAATAAATATTTGATTAAGGAATATAATATGCCTTTTGTATCAGCAAAATGTTGATTTTTATGTTAAACATTGAGGGAAATTAAGATTCTGAGATTTAATAAAAAATAAAAAATCTGCTTATCAACTAACTGTTTAATATATCGATAAGGTTATCAATTAATACATTAATCGATAATGTGCTTCCCTAAAATGAACCCTTAAAGTTAAAACTTTCAACCTTCTTTGTTCCAGCCTCTAACTCTAACGATAATAGTTGAGGTGATTGATGTGAATGATAACCCTCCAGTCTTTACTCAAAGCCAGTACAATCTCACCGTCAAGGAAGTGAGTTCATCAGTTTTCAAATCTTCATGTACTTTGGATCACTATATCTATCCATCCATCTCTAGATCACGTTGTAACAGTGTTTACTTGTCTCCACTTTTTTAAAAGCTGTTACCTAAAGACACAGTTGTTGGTACCTACACAGCCACGGATAGAGACACTAACACTCAAATCTACTACCGTCTAATATCAGAACCTGTAAGACCTCAGTTTGTTTTTTCTACTGTATATTCAATTCATAGTGTAACCACTGCACTGCACTGGTAAGATCTCCTAATGATTTGTACTCTTTCCACAGGAGGGGTTTGCCATGCAATCACTCACCAGTCCCAACATTATTGTCAATAAAACCTTCGACTATGACACGATCAAACAAGCGACCCTGACGTTGTATGCTCAGGTGAGTACGGGTTCCCAGACCACACTTTGACAGTTTCGGTCTTTGATTGATTGTTTGATTGAAATATTTATTAACATTTTGCAGAATTACAGTACATTTCAAGCACAAACTCAATACAAAGACTGTTAACTGTGAGTGGACGACCCAACTAAGCAATACACTTGTTTACAACAGGGTCCACCATGTTCAATTCATCAAAACATTTAGAGACGTACAAATAGACACTTATATATAGTCAAAGAACAGAACAGGAATCAGATTTTACGGGGGCCAGTTTCGAATTGCAGCCGTCCGTATAGGTGCCCTTTGAGAGCGGTTTTGAAGGAGTCATGGGATTCGCATGTCTTAATGACTGTTGGTAGGGCGTTCCACATTTTGGTGGCATAGGAGCGAAAATAATTTAGTCCCTTGTTTGGGCCGAATATGGGTTGTACATGTTTCGTTGCACTCTCTCTGGTGTTGTGGGTGTGGACTTCGTTAACATTAAGGAAGTATTTAGACAGGTACATGGGTATCTTGGTGGTGTATCGAATCTTGTGGACCAGACCCATTGCAAGATGCTGTACTCTGTCGTCGACCCTAAGCCATTCCAGCCTGTCAAAGTGGGCAGGGGTGAGGTTGGTTCGGGGGGTGAGGCCAAGTAGGACTGCCCTTTTCCCTCTGGACAGCAATGTGCCCTTTTGACTCACCTGCAGTTTTACTGGGTGTTGACTCGATCTCAGGCCAGAGTCTGGATTGTTTGATAATTTTATTTTACTGATGTTTGCTGCATGCCAAGATACAGCAAAAATGCTATTTATTATTTATTATTGAGATTCTGTATCTTACCTTAGCAGCAACAACAGTAAGAGAAAAACACATATACACACGGTTCAATATAGCTAAACTTAAGATAAATTAAAATAAAGTAAAATGTTAGAATACGGCACTAGTTGTGGGGTATGCACTAGTTGCATGCCTTTGATTTCACAGGCATCCAAGTAGCTGATCGAGTCAGATTGATGGTGGTTATAATAAGAACAAAATAGGAACACTGACGCTCAAATTAAGCTGTGTGTGTTATTTTCCTTTTTAGGATACTGCTCCAGTATCTCCACCAGGTGAACCTTCGTTCACGGCCACAGCCACCATCCATGTCACCATGGTGGACGTCGACAACCGGCCTCCGTGGTTCCAGCCGTGTACCCGGTACCCTGATGACCGGGGGACAATCTGCTTGCCGACAGGCTACACCGGAAGTGTCAACTTAACCCAACAGGAGGTAACATTCCTGTCAGTGGCGTGCACAGACATTTAGAGGGGCAGGTGCTCAAGTGAAAGAAAAGGGCACCTTGTGCAGCGCGTGGAACCCGCCGGTTGCCTTAGTGAGATTTATAGATTTTGGGGCCTAAATAATATATTAGAAGCTTTTTTTATCAAGAATTGATCAATGTCACCATGGTACTGTACAGCACTGGTTCCCAAAGTGGGGTCCGGGGACCCCCAGGGGTACTTGAGGGAGTTCCAGGGGAGACCGAGCTAAATGATAATTTGATAACAAATGGAACCATTTGTACACTCTGAGTTAAATTAACAGTGGTTTTACAATATAAATTGGGGTACCAGAGATAGAAATGCCTTTAAACCGGGGGTCCGTAGCATAATCCGTGTGAAACTGGGGGTCCATGTGTTTCGTGAATGTGTTTCGGAATCACTGCTAGAGCCGTACAAATCCTCCCTTATCGGGGTCACTGGCATATGTTTTCAAATGGGGGGTCCGTGGCCTAATAAATGTTAATTTGGGGGTCCTTGACACAACAACGTTTGGGAACCAGTGCTGTACAGTGTACACTGTACAACAAAATCTATTAAAAAGGGCACATTGCTGTCCAGAGGGAAAAGGGAAGGTGCTCTAGCACCCCCTAGTGTCTATTTGCGAACGCCACTGTCCCAGCAAAACACCAATATCTCATGATCTCCCACACCATTCTCCCACTTCTTTATCTTCACTGTCAGGTGGAAACCTTATATGTCCAAAACCATTACTTTTCAAGGAAATTAAAAATAAAATACAAGCTCTTGTTAACACTTTTCACTTTCAAAGCTTTTCAAATGTAGCTAAAATAGATCTACAAGCTCACAACACATCACAATATGACGGGCTGTGAACTTGTAGATGGACTATTTTTGCTACTTTAGCGTGACAGTGTTGTACATTAGGAGATGAGAAGTTTCTACCCGGCAGTGATGATCTGCTCCCTTTAGATATCTGACACCGAAAAATGGTATCAAATACATGGAATTTAATGATGTATTACTTAGCCATGGCACACCATACAATAGAAAGATCTACACTCTGAACATGGTCATGTGAACTGTCCCCCAAAATAATAAAAGCATCTCTGAACTAAAGTGCTGTCTGCAAGCGCACTGCTGATGTAATATGCCAAGGGAAAATGTTGTATTACATCCAAAATTCATAAATATTCTTTTAACAAAAAGTAATAGCATGCAGATGGCATTGATCACAGTCTCATTCTCTTTGCAGGAAGGTCCATTGCCTCTGGAACCAGGACCGGTTTATGCCATTGATGGTGACAATGGGTTAAATGAAGAGATAGAGTACACAATTATAAATGGTATGTTGCTGCTAGCTAGCTACTTTCAGTTTTTTCTTTTCACACTGCAGAGTAACGTCTTGTAACAACTGCTATTCTGCGCATTCTTTTCAAGGAAATGTTGGCGACCTGTTTCTAATGGATGCCATCAGTGGAAACATAACAATGACAAAAGCGGTCAGCGTTGCAGGCCCAATTCAACTGACTGTGATGGTAAAAACACATGCATTCACCAGCCTGTAGATGTTTTTACACACCATTATAATGTTCTTATTTTGATAAGTCCCAATTACTGGATGTCAGTCTTCAGGTTCTCAGACGTTTTATTTTCAAGGACCCCCATAACTCGGTCCATTTGGTTCCATTTGTACTCCATAGAGTTACAGACCTGTAAAGCGTTTGTGTAATGTGTACTCACTTTGTATGGCTGTGGCAAAAACTGAATTTTGACAAAAATGTCCACCACAAGCCAGCATGGCAATGACCCCTGCCACTAAGCATTTTATCAAGTCTATTTAATCCCACCACAAATACTAATAATAAATAAGTATAATGCAGCTAGCTACATACTTTGTTATGCATCGGTGACGCGCGCAAATATAGCAGATCTACAAGCTCACAACACACATTGTACGCATTGTAAGCTCGTAGATCGGCAATTTTTTCGACACTTTCATACTGTGGCTATAAATTAAGCATTACCGGTACTTTATTGTGTGGCTTTACTCATTCTAAAGAAAAGGCACATGATTTGAGCACTGAAATCTTTCAATTCCAGGCTTCACAGAAGGTCAACATCTTTCAATTTGCGACCACATCGGTCACCATCAGCGTTCGGACTGTGACTCTCCACCCTCCGCGGTTTGAGAAAGCACAATACAGCGGTTTTGTCATGGGAGTGGGCACCATGGCTCTGGATCCAAACGATGACAACATGCCTCTCAAGATTCAGGCTAAGGATGCTGACTATGACGGGGTAAAATACAACAGAGTAGAAACACATCATCATCTTTGGTGTTCTGGGGTGAACAAATGGGCTGCGAAAATAGCAGACAAAGCTGTACGAGCTTGTAGATCGGCTATTTTCGTTTAAAAAAAGAATACTGATGGACCTTGAATAGAGACCCCTGGGAATCTACCCGTAAGTATAATGTGGTTTAAGTGTTTATTTAAAGTTTGTTTTCTTGTTGGATTCTACGGTAGTAGTTTGGGAGGTTAAAGTAATTACATTGGGGTCCCATTCCCAAACAGCACATTTAGCTGCTGCACAGAGGTGTACGGTAATTGGGGGGATTGGGAATTGGGAATTGGGGTGGTGGGTCATCTATTACAGTTGAGCAGGTTTGCAGGTGTCGTGTGATGATGGATGAGAACTTCACCCTTGAGATAAATCTAGTGGTGTTCATTCACACAACCACTTGATTAATGCCACAATACTAATTTCTCTTCTTTCAGGGTGTGAATCCTGCCATTGGGTATGAAGTTGAGGGTAGTACCGATTTCTACTTGATAGACGGCTTCTTGTTTATGATGAAAGATCTCCCCTTTGGTGTTGTTACCTTCCAAGTGAGTTCACTGTCCACGTCACATCATGCTAGTTAGTTTAACCACTTTCAACCTAGCCTGGGCACCATTTCATTTCGGTATATGATCCGGGCGGGAGCGGATGATATCGTTACGTCATGTTGTAGTATTGTTTTGTAGTCGACAGGCAGGAACAACAGGCGGCAACTTCCTTTTCCCTCAAACCGATTTTTCTCAATAAAAGCTACAGGCTACGAGAGCTTTTATTGAGAAAAATCGGTTTGAGGGAAAAGGAAGTTGCCGCCTGTTGTTCCTGCCTGTCGACTACAAAACAATACTACAACATGACGTAACGATATAATCCGCTCCCGAGATGATCATACGGACTTTTGAAAAAGAGACCAGGCTTTCCTCCGAGGTGGTGGAAAGCCTGGTGAGACGAGGTTACTTTCAACCTGGCGTTCCTATAGTGGACATGACGATATAAGCAAAAATGTAAAAAAAAAATATATATATATATATATATATATATAAGCTTGTAGAATGTAGATATTCTATTTCATTTGAAACGTATCATTTTGAAATGTCTTATAAAAAATAGGTCTTAAAGGACCACTTTCACATATAATTGGTCTTCACTAATGTTCATTAAAAGAGTATCTCAGAGGAGGGCTGGGTGGACAGTTCAGAAACCTGCCTATACCAAATATATATATGCTTTACCAAACTTTAAAAAGTAATTGGTACTATAGGCAGGTTTCTGAAATGTCCATAGCCGACCAAATGAGATGCAGAGTATGTAAATGAAAATTGTGCCATCTCATAATGACCAGTACATTAGTGAGGACCAATTATACGGAGATAAGGTTGAAAGTAACAATTATATGAAGATTAGGTTGAAAAGTGTTTACCAGTGTCAATTTCATGTCAAGGTGAAGGCAGAGGACTCGACTACTGGAGAATCAACTAGAGCAGGACTTACAATAGAGGTCACATCAGGTAGGATGCATGGATAAAGCCTAATTTATATGGCATTCACAATAGAATAAACTGGCACTGCCTGTTTTCCATTTATTGCTCAAACATAGTATGTGGGACAAACCCTGATGATAAAGAACACGCAGCTTAATGGAAAATCTATGATCACATGCAATTTATTCTGCTTCCTTATGCATATTTGTCTGCTCGAATTAAAGCCTGCTTTGCTATTGCTGAGCCTGTTCATCATGTGTGCGTGAAAAATGTTGGGCTGGTGAGGACAGCAAACGAGGAAACCAGGCAAAACTGTGTCCAAAATCACTCACGCATTCACTACTCTCCGGCTGCCTATATAAGGAGTTCTATTCTAGGGGACTAACATTGGCAAAAACACATTTTGGATCAGGTCTATATATAACGTTCACGGTGGTGACTATCGGTTGTACCCTGCTTTTCACAATGCATTGTGGGATGAGTCCACGTAATAATCATTATACACTGAAGGGTCAAGGGTGTAATGATAATCACTACCGTATATAGTGCACTATAATGAGTAGGCAGTGATTTCGGACACAGCCCTATAAACTCAAAACCCCATGTTCTCCTGCCCAGGGATTCCTACCACGAGCGTCAGTCCTGGTACCACAGAAATAACGCCTGGTACCACAGACATAACCCCTGATACCACTGACGTCTCAACTCCGGGTACTACAGACATAACCCCTGATACCACTGACGTCTCAACTCCTGGTACTACACAATTAACTCCTGGTACCACTGAACTCTCAACTCCTGGTACTACAGAAGTTACTCCTGGTACTACAGAATTAACTCCTGGTACCACTGAACTAACAACTCCTGGTACTACACAATTAACTCCTGGTACCACTGAACTACCAACTCCTGGTACTACAGAATTAACTCCTGGTACTACAGAATTAACTCCTGGTACTACAGAAATAACTCCTGGTACTACAGAAGTAACTCCTGGTACCACTGAGCTCCCGACGCCTGGTCCCACAGGCCAAACTCCTGGTACCAGCCTTCCCACTGCTAATACAGCATATCCTCCCACAGGTAGACACACACACACACACACACACACACACACACACACACACACACACACACACACACCCTCACACACACACACACACACACACACACACACACACACACACACACACACACACACACACACACACACACACACACACACACACACACACACACACACACACACACACACACACACACACATATCCTGAGGAGCTTCATACTGCTTATAGGCTACTGCTTCAAGTGCTGAAACTATTGCATATTTTCTTAGTGCTTATATTCTAGCAATTATATTTGAGAAAAGCATTTTTCATGTTTATAAAAATGTTAATGCATCAAGAAATCCACTCAAAGAAATAACTGCAATTTATAATTGACTAAATCAATTAGTCCGATTAACCGCTTATGTCATATTTTAAACGTGACATTAGCTGTTCTACAAGTTCACAATGTGTTGCATCAGGACACATTTTGAGCTTGTAGATGCTTAATAATAAAATTAAGCATCTACAATAAAATGTAAATACATTTGTTTGATTAAATCAATTACTTCAAATAATTTCTTGAACGTCTGTAATGAAACAACCAAATAACCCCAATTTGTGTAATTATCCCTTTATAAGAACAGGACATTTTATTCACATTCTTTGATTTCCAAACGTACAGATGAACTATCCTACTTTTTGGTATTTTTACTTTTGTGGACGTGTTAAACCCTGGAAAGCATCAGTGACTATTTAGATTTTTATCAGCTTGCAAAGCTGACCAATGATAGGACTTTCTTATAGTCACGTGGTCTAGTGGCGAGATTTTCAAGATTGGCTGGCCTCTAAGCCAATGGGAGACTAGCCCTCTATATATATGGCCAATGGGAGACTAGCCCTATACGGCCAATGGGACACTAAGGCCACTCTCTCCTCGAGCGTGGGCATATACGCGTGAAGACACTGCTGCTGATGATGATGATGATGATGAAGATGAAGAGTTAATCGTCGCGCAAATTGGCTCAGTTATCAAACCATGACATTTTTGTTAGAAGTAAAGCTCACATATTGATTCAGATGATAACTGCAGTGCACAATACGTAATAATAATAATACGTAATAATGTCTAACATCCTGTGTCCTTAAATTAATTTATTTTCCCCTGAGTTTCTGTTGCAATATTTAAGTTGGCTATTCAAAAATAGCAGATATACAGTACATGTCAAGCTCACAAGCACATCTCTTCGGCCGGGTACATCTGCTATTTTTGAAAGTGTTGAATATTTGGGATTTACGTAAAAGGTTTGAGAACTACTGATTACTGATGACTACTGCAGGAGGAGTGATCAACCCATCGGGCGGGTTTGGACCAGAGGACATGGCTGCGCTGGGCGCTAGCCTGGCGGTCCTGCTGTTCATCTGCCTGGTGGTCATCGGAGTCCTGGTCTGTCAGCTCCAGAAGGGGAAGACAGCCTGGAAGAAGATCACCGAGGCCAGCCTCTTCCGAAGTTCTGTGAGTTCACATTTGGCGCTTCAACTTATGCATTATTTTCTCAGCGATTACTCTATTTCTTTCCCCGACACAGTCAATGTGGGTCGGTGGATGTCACAAATGTAACATGCCCATATACAGCATATGGAGACTGGTGGACAAACATAACATGCAGTTGAACCCCTAAAGCCCTCATTCTGGACATGATAGGCGAATATTCTGTGAAAATATAAATCTACATTTTGGAGATTCTGTGTTGGGCTAAGGATAGAGCCCTGCTGAAACACAGTAGGGTTTAAGTGGTTACGTTGAAAACGTTATTTTTCCCATGGGGGAAATTTGGTTTGCAAAAAATAAATAAATACAGTCCTATAACACTTAGGATAACTTTATACATTTACTTTACATTGAGTATTTTGTTTCTCTTTTCCCTATACTCCACTTCCAGCTGGGCCAGGGCTTAGGAGGCATGAAGGAGGGTGTTCAGTACACCAACGAGGCCTTCCAGAACGACGAGGACGCCGACAGCGATGCAGGCTCCCCTGCTGGTCAAGAGGAGGTGACCGGTGGGAAGGCGGGCGGCGGTACGCCAGGAAAGAAGGACATTCCCCTGGAGGAGATCATTCTGAAGTCCACAGCTCCCCTGCACGCGCTCCTGGATCACGACGACGCCAGCATGACGGACTCGGACAAAGCCGACGGCGAGAACAAGGAGGTCAAACCCATCCTGACCAAGGAGAGGCGCAACGAGGAGGGCTACAAATCCGTCTGGTTCAAGGAGGACATCGACCCTCATGCCAAGGACGAGGTGGTCATCATCCCGGATAGCAGAGAGCATCATGGAGAAGAGGATGACGATGAGGAGGAGGAGGAGGAGTCCTTCAGCGGTAGGGAGGACGATGATGATGATGATGAGGACAGCTTTATGTCCATCCCAAAGGCTACTTTAGCCGATATGGACAGTGGAATCGAGGTCAAGATACAGGATCAAGAAGAGGATTCTGAGGATGACAACGGTTTTACAGTACATCTCTGAATAGAGGATGTGCATGAATACACAAACCTGTTTCCCTAAAGCCTCTTTAGTCTACACACACCTGTCGACATGTGGCAGTAGTAAAACCATTCGCAGGGAAATGTGTGGTGTGAGTGGTGACTTTCTTTATCTCATTTAAATATAAAAACTTTGAAATTAAACAGACATGTTTAGGCCTACTTCAGCATCAAATAAATCAAATTGAATTACATTTTTTTAAGAGTGAAGAGAGCTGTCCAGCAGTCCAAATATTATTTAATTACATTTCAGAAGCGAAGTGATGTCGGCAAGGTAAATGTAGGCCTATATGAAAACACAGGCCTCAGGCCTACCATACCAGGCCTCAGACCTACCATTGTGTGGCACATCTATGCACGGAACCACACGCCCACTCCCTACGCATGATGTCCTTTGGGAAACCCAGCCATTGACATGAAGATGCTAATACGTGATAAACACAAAACAAGCTAAAACAATATAATCGCCATGTCTGTTGAATATCAACAATCTCATGCTTTCACTGAGTCGGTCATAACTTGCTTCTTAATTGTAAGCATTTATTTCACTTTAAACGTACTCAATTGCAGATTTATCCACTGCACTAATTTATTTTTGACCATTAGGCTATTGAATCAGGAAGATATGAAGTCTGCAGACCTCTTGTAAAATATGCTATGAGTGCTTTTCAGTAGAAGTTAAAAAAATAATTAAATATATTTGTATTTGGTACTTTATTTTCAAGATTCAAGATTTATTTTTTCAGCGAGCAGCAACCTAATATACAGTATAGTAGATCGTTATTGTCTTCACTGTCAACCTGTTTTTTAAATGTGCAAAATCAAGATGCATGCATTTTCACTGCACGCACATGCAATCCATATAGGTTATCTGTAACCTGCAGTAAATAACCGCCCACTATAAAACCCATAGATGATTATCAGCAGTCATTACTCCATATCTACTGATAATCACTTACTCCGACCTAACTTGCAACAAGAGTGATAAAAAAAAATCAGACCCGTCTGACTCTGAACTGTACTGTACTGTACTGTACTGTACTGTACTGTACTGTACTGTACTGTACTGTACTGTACTGTACTGTACTGTACTGTACTGTACTGTACTGTACTGTACTGTACTGTACTGTACTGTACTGTACTGTACTGTACTGTACTGTACTGTACTGTACTGTACAGGCCCTCCTCCCTGGACCCTCTCTCTCTGTGTGTGTGTGTGTGTGTGTGTGTGTGTGTGTGTGTGTGTGTGTGTGTGTGTGTGTGTGTGTGTGTGTGTGTGTGTGTGTGTGTGTGTGCGGCCTCTGTGTGTGTGTGTGTGTGTGTGTGTGTGTGTGTGTGTGTGTGTGTGTGTGTGTGTGTGTGTGTGTGTGTGTGTGTGTGTGTGTGTGTGTGTGTGTTAGGATGTGCAACAGTGACACTTGGTGGTGAAAAAAATGCTATTTCCGTGCTGGACGGACAGGCACATACATACAGACACACACACATTGCTGCGTATAGGAGTGACGCTAGCACCACTCAAAAATATATACATTTATTTTTACATTAAAAGCTTAAAATAAGATTGCTTTGAACCTATGCTGTAGATGGAATATGCTATTTGGAACTTTACGTTTGTTTTAATTTATTTCAGTATTGTGAAATTACCGTACTCGTAAAAAAGAAACACGATACAAACTTTTATCAAATGCTATTTTGTTTTAGGTTTGGTAGTGTTTCATTCACTAAAATAAATAATTTAAGTGCAATATTATGTTTATTTTTCTGACACAGTATGTTTTATATGCCCACCATTGCCCACCACTCCTGAATGAAGTGTCTGGTGCTGGGACTCTGGTGCAACGCACAGGTCCTGAGCCTGGTGAGAGCAGGAGTGGACCTGGTGAGACGTAGGAGGGGCCCGGACAGGAGACAACCCACAGACAACCCACAGAGCCTAGTCCCGCCATGCGCCAGAAGTGTACCTCCCAGCCCTGGCAGAGTAGTTCTGGAGTAGTTCCAACGGATTGTGTGCCCCTGGTTTTTCCCTAATGGGACTGATCGAGGGTAGCTACTGGGACGTAAATCGGGACTTGATCACTCCCGGCTGGGTCGCCTGAGTGAAGGGTATGATGTTGAGAGACCCGAAACCCCGTTGACCTCAGGATACATCACTGAGGATACGTCCCAGGTGCATCCATGCGATGTTTTTTAGTTATATATGGCAAGTGGGACACACTACTTAAAATGATATGTTTTATTGGTTATTACTTGTGTTTTCTTTATTAATGATTTGTAAAAAAAAATATTTTAACTAGGCCTACTATAAAATATGTACTGTAAATATAGTATGAGTGCAATTAAGGTCTTGTTTCAATAAAGAGTGTGATATGATTTGAATAATTTGACTGAACAATCGTGAAGCTTCACTGTGTCTCTAACGAGTTCAGAGTCTGTTGAATCATGTGGTCTCCCTGCTGTATACAAATATTTAGTGTAATATTTAGAGTAAATTTAACAGAGCCAGGCTACGACAAGATAGTATTGTTCTAAAACTAGACACATCCATTGTAGAACATAATTATATCAAAAACAACGTAGAGGACCTGATTTAAATGTCAATTTTGTCAACTATTTAATTACAGAAATAAAGTCTTCAAGTATTTTATACACAATTGACAATGCTAAATATAGCAAAACCCCATGTTGCAACCTATTGTTATTGGCTGTTTGTGACGAGAACCACTGTGTTACCAGAAGCAATAAGAGCTCTAAAAGTAGGTCAGAATTGTACTTGATGTCCTAATGAATTAATCCATACTAGTCATAACAGACAATCAGCAATGAGATGATAATGTGAAGGGTAGTCCTGAATACGTAATGTGGAAACTGTGAGCAATAGAGTGGGCAATTCAATATAAATGATTGAGGTCACATCACAATCAGTAATTTCCTATATTATTAGGAAATTACTGATTTAATCAGTAATTACCGTGTACTAATTAAGCATTTACTGCCATGAAACTACAGGAACAGGTGGCAAACTGCATACAAAATAAATCACACCCGTGTGAAGTGAGGGGCGCTAATATATTAAAGTCTAATACCTACTTATGTCATAAGTCATGTCACTCTACCAAGTCTTTTCCTACAAATGCCATGTCATAATACAATTGTTCTCGTATCATGCCCAGGATAGGGATTAGCGATGCGATGGGAAAAGATAGACATGTTTTGTCATGGCAACAGAAGAGGCATAACAAACACCAGGTTGTTCACACACGCACGCACGCACGCACACACGCACGCACGCACGCACACACGTGTGAGCCGGTGGAATTGTAGATGTGTTTTGGTTTATTGTAATTTTCATGATTTGCTGTGTTTTATCATTTTGCATGTTGTACAGTGAGATTATTGTCGAGTGATTTTACTTTATTGTTTTGCTTATATTTATTTCTGTTTGAACTGCATGATTTTGTATAACTTAATTTTTCCACGTATTTTTCCATGCGTTGATGCCATGTGTGCATATGTGCGGGCACCCAACACCATCACCATACACAATACAATACAATACAGATCAACATGGTACAGGGGACAGAACAACTGCAAAGTGAAATGAGAAATGACACCGAATACTAATTCATTGCTAATAGTTACTCATGATTACAGATTTGAATTGTTTTTAGCCACCTTTTCAGGTTGAATTTGAAGGTCAGATAGTTGGAATAACACTAATGACCATAGTCTTACCGTGCAACATGAGCACTCCTAAAGTTGATTTCTCCCTCTGTCATTTCCTCGTATTTCTAGTTTATTTAAATAATGTGATGGAATGCAAATTTGACCAGCCTACTATACAGGCCTGCAGGTTGACTAGATAGATTTGGAAGACATTTTGATGCTCTTGCTATAGTTTATTAGTTTCTACTGAAATGATCCATTATGGAGAAAGCTTGCCCTGCCTCCTCGCTGCTAAACGTGCCTATTGGACAAGGACAGGTTGGGGAGGGTTGATTGATTGATTGATTTAAGTATTTATTAACAGTTTTAGCAGAATTACAGCACCTAAGGCCTCATTCACACGTATCAAACGCAATCAAACAAATGTTTGGTCATTTTTGGGCGTTTTTGGGCCACCACAATGCTTTTCCAATGAGTCACATGGTTTGATCAAACATTTGTGTTTGATTGCTGATTGCTGGTGGTGTTCTGCCCCTCCCCCCTCATCAAAAAAAATGTTTGATCAAACCATGTGACTCCCATTGGAAAAGCATTTTGGTGGCCCAAAAGAACGACCAAACATTTGCTTGATTGGTGTTTGGTGTGAATGAGGCCTAAGGGACCTAGGAAGGGCTAATTAATTAAGGGCCATTCTTGCCTTCTATTCTCTCTGCACTGCAGCCTGCGTCATGGCCAGGAGTAAGGACGTGGGTTCATCCAGGGCGTGACGTCTCTCACAGACCTCATCAGTACTGTTTGCTGCAGCTGAGAATCAAAACAAGCTCGGTCTCTAAGCAACGCGTCATTGTTGTCTGCTATGAACAGGTGTGCAAATCAACCTCAACCATGTGTCCATGTGTTGAGCTCTAGGGTTGAGCTTCATACTCTGCTGCCATCTGGTGGTGAGCTGAAGAAGAGTCAAGCTGCAACAACTGATTGCTTTGTTATTGTCTCCACCAGAGAGTATGTTTTGCACTCTGTCCGTCTGTCATGTGAGTCTGTGTGTGTCAGTCCGTCCTTCTGTTACCAGCTAATCTCCGGCACTGTTAACCCGGTCGGTGCCAAATTTTCCATAACGGCCTGTTATAGCGCCACCAGGAGGCCGACCTTTGGAAAACACATTTTTTTATATTACTCCTTCAGATACTGTCTCATATAATGAACGCAGCATGCAATTTACTTGAAATCTTTCACAGACTTTCCTACTAGGCTGAGGAAAATATCCCACCTTTTTGACATTGGCCTGTTATAGCGCCACCAACAGGTGGATTTTTACAAGACAAATTTTTGGAACAAAATGACTCAAATCATCCAATTGCCATCCAAGACATAAGAAGAAATGGCACCCTTTTCAGTTTGGCCTATTATAGCGCCACCAGGAGGCCACAACCTGACCTGCCCTGGTGGAGACCTTTGCCCCGAGGGGCACATATCTAGTTAGTGAATATTCTATCGATACATTTTGATGAATCAAATGATTAAGAAGCGTTTTTTTTAATAGTCGAGGACCCCCAAATTGACACTCATTAGCCCGCGGACCCCCATTTGAAGACATATACCAAGGACCCTACTTTGGGAACCACTGGTCTACACGAAGATGAACCTATAAAACGATGCATGGTCATTGTGCATTAGTATTTTCAAGAGGTAGGATAAGGACAACAAATAAAAACTAGACTAAAATGTTAGGAAGGGACTAGTGGACAAGAGGTCCAATATAGAGAGGTTGAAAAAACAATAGTCATACTGGTGCTCATTGACGTCACATAGGCGGACACATAGGCTCATGAACCAGCAACACATAGGTGAACACGGACATTGCTGTTCCTGAGTGGTTGCAGCACCACTCAAAAAGAAGGGGAATGGAGGAGAACCACCCTGGGCTGGGCCTGACGTTAAAATGACCCCAAACATTAGTTTAAAGTGAAATATCCCTTTATATTAAGGGTTTTAAGCCCTTAAACCTGTGAAACGTATAGTTTGTTGAAAACAAAAACACCTTAACGTCTATTAATCATATTGATCTCCATAGACATATTGTGCAAGAGCCTTAAATATATACACTTGAAAAGATTGCTGCTATTTCAAAGTTGTAGGCTATATAAGGTTATCCTTGCGTCATTACCAGAGCCGTCTAATAGAAGAGTTACGACATTGAGGGGGCAGAAACCGAGCACTGTTCGTGCAGCCTGGAGAGGGACAAGCTGGAGTTTGAAATACATTGTTTTCAACGAGGGTGGCGCAAATAAGAGCAATTTTAGGCATGTGTCGTTAGATAATTATGTCTTATCTGTTTACAAACTAATGCCCAGTGCAGGTCAATGTCCCATATCCACCTGAACTTTGGTCCAGGCCGTGTCATTCATATTGTCACCTTACTATTCAGTCTTCATATCATCATTGTACTCTTAGCCTACTGCCTGTTTACACAGCGTTGTTCCTCTTATCATCATTAATGTCATGTCATCCATGTTTATGGCCAAAATATGTTTTCACCTGTCCAATTTAATATCTTATTCAGTCCATACTGTATCTTCTCAGTCATTAAGTTAGGATACTTTAGGCACTGTTGTTTAATTCAACATGCAGCTGCTGTGTTATCAGTCTAGTTTTACCATTAACCAGTAACTTAGTGCAGGGAAAGAAGTTATCTACAGGTTGCCTGGCAACGCCAGCCTCTGTGCTTTCCCGGCCTAGTTTGTTTACAGCCATTATTTCTGTTACAGCTAATGCTTTTATTTTGAAGGTGATGGGCAATTCTGGGGGCACAGCTGAGGCTATTTAATTAAGAGAGCACACAGGGAGTCAGAGAGCACTGGGAAGGTCCACGGTTTTTTACCAGCAGCTAGGGAGAGCACTTTGACATCTTGTATCCCATACTATGTCTGTCTGGATGAGCAAATAAAAAAACCATCAAAATTGGCTGCCCTGACTGGACATTGGTCTTATTCCTGCAACTGCGTAAGATTAGCTGCCCGGTGCTTTTAGTGGCTTTTAAAGTTTTATTGTTCATGGTGTTGATTAGCCACTACATTATGAAAATCGGACATTATTGTCTGGCGTACTATTATGGGAGGTCCCAAAATATATGACCCCCCAAATAAGGGGTGGGGGTCGGGAAAATTTGAACCCCATCAATTTCACTTTTAGCAAAAAGATCCTACGGAAATACACCTCGTACCACACTATTAGGGCCTTTTGTCTTATCCTCTTAGTATCATTGTATAATCATATAATCGTATACAACTACTGTACCTGTACATGTTCAATATAACATATTAAAACATATTAAATTGTTGGTCCTTGACATGAACCACGTTTTGAGAACCATTGCCTTACCGAGTCTATAGTTCCTCACCTCACACACATTTTGGGCTAACGTGAATCGATGATATTGTGTGTGTGTGTGTGTGTGTGTGTGTGTGTGTGTGTGTGTGTGTGTGTGTGTGTGTGTGTGTGTGTGTGTGTGTGTGTGCGTGCGTGCGTGCGTGCGTGCGTGCGTGCGTGCGTGCGTGCGTGCGTGCGTGCGTGCGTGCGTGCGTGAGTGCGTGAGTGCGTGCCACCAGGAGCAAAATCCTTTCCAGATGTTCCAACCGCTGGTTGTCTGGGGATTCTTAAAATACAGCAGCAAGCTTGCTGGAAATATACTGTGGTATTGGTGGTCTAAATCACTAACCTATTGTCTTTGAGCTACAGATTTGTATATTTAGTACCTTATGTAAGTATAATTAAGTAAAATTTTGAGGAACTTTTATTATTTCCTTTTGCAATATATACTTTATACTTCTGCTGCACTACATCTCAGAGGCAAATGTTGTACTTTTTACTCCTACAATTATTTGAAAAACATAGGCCTACATTAGACAATTAAACCCTTTAAATATAAACTAGTTACAAATGGCAGATCTGCAATCTCACGTGTCATGATGTGAACGTATTGCATTTCTGCTATTTTGTTTTTAAAGGTTTGACACATTTTAAAACAACTTCTGAAATGGGACATTCTACATAAGAGTACTTATTATCTTTGATACTTTATATATGTTGATGCCAATACTTTTGTACTTATAATTTTTATATTGGTATTACTACTTTTACTTACATGATCAAATATTATTCTTCCACGTACTGGGCACAAACACAGTAAAAAAAACAGCTCCCAAACAAGTCAAACCTCTTTTATTTTTTTCCTCAATGAAAAGAAAATACCATTGGGGTGGGAAATGTCTATGATAGAAAAAACAAGCTGCTATTAAGTTAAATAGACATTTTGTTCCTAGAATATGTGATTCATGCTCTGGTTTCACACATCTGTGCCAATAGACCTGCTGTTGGTCCTGTTACAATTTCCTGCTTCACTTCCAGCAGCAACCCAGGACTCATTTTAATGAATCAAATGTTATTTGAACCAACTACCTGTATATCTATATACTATCTATATGGCTGAGTGTGTTAATACAATATAACTAATACACCTGTATTTTAGAGTGTGTTAATACGATATACTGTAACTACTAGTCTACTACATATGTAGTGTGTAAATACAACTAGTCCTTACCCGTCCGAATATATGAACACCAAATTATTTACAGTGTGGGTAATGCAATGCATGACTGTAGGACTGTTATGTGTAACCAAACGTCGGGCAAGTAGTACAGGAAAGGTGCAATTCCATTCGTGATTTGTGGCATTTTTTGTAAAATAACTTTGGAAGCCGCTTATCCGTAGTTGGGGTCGCGGGGGCAACAGCTCCACCAGAGAGCAGCAGCAATCAGACATGGCACTGCTGGGTGGAGGGGCGGCAGCGGAGTAGGTGGATGGATTATGACAGCTCCACTCCACTCCATTGCTCCGTTCGGCAGCCGCCGTAACTGCTGGTTAACAACCGTGGCGCTGCCGGGAGAAGGGGCGGCAGCTGCCGGGGAAACTGGGGGGGATTATGACACTCGACTGCCGCTCACTTCCGCGGCAGTGCGTTTGGTCCGACATGCATTGCGTCGTGCTTGCGGTTATGGTTAGGGTAAGGGTTTGGGGTAGAGTGTCGTGCTTGCGGTTATGGTTAGGGTAAGGGTTTGGGGTAGAGTGTCGTGCTTGCGGTTATGGTTAGGGTAAGGGTTTGGGGTAGAGTGTCGTGCTTGCGGTTATGGTTAGGGTAAGGGTTTGGGGTAGAGTGTCGTGCTTGCGGTTATGGTTAGGGTAAGGGTTTGGGGTAGAATGTTGACACATTTAAGACCCTGGGGTTGGTTAGGGCACCTATGGTTTACAAGTAGTATTCCATCTCGTTGGTGTGTCATGAGGGCAACCAGAGTTCGTATCCGGCATATACTGTAGGACAAAATACTTGGGATTGAGGCTTTAACTCTGAGGCCTACGTCTGTACTACGTCTGGCTGTACGTCATACATCATCTGCTTCTATGGCTCAGGAGGTAGAGCAGGTCGTCCAGTGATCCGTGGGTTGGCGTTTCGAATCCCGGCTCCTCCTGTCCACACATGTCGAAGTGTCCTTGGGCAAGACACTGAACCCTACATTGCCTCCAATGAGTTGGTTGGAGTGAGCTCGCCACCATTGGTGTGTGAACGTGGGAAGTGAGGACGCTGGCGTCGACTGTTCGCCGCTTCAACTCCCAATGTAAGAATTATAAAGTGCTTTGAGCACTTGGAAAAGCTCTATAAAACGCAATAAAAAAGAATTGTAAGTATAACTCCACAATGATGAGTGGAAACTTCAGCAAAACAAAATCCTTATTTAAAAATGAATTTAAGTTTATTGTCACTTCCATATATATGCACAGCTCGGCATACATAAGAAATAAATGCAAATACAAGTGGTACAGTTTTACATATTATGCATACATGGTAATTTGTCAACATACTGCAAGTACAGTAGCTCCAAAGAATTCAGCCCTGACCTAATTACCCATTTCAACTAGCTGCAAACATCTTGACCCCCATGTGTAGCACCAAGCACCAAGAGGACCACTATGTAACACTATATAACCTGTGTTCCAATGTTGTTATTTATAGTCACAAGTTCTTTTTAATACATACCATTGGTTCAATATTTCTAAAACCCACAGACACAGTTAAAAAAATTCCAAGAATTGCGGAAATAGCATGTATGTACAAGCCGAATACCAACCAACCGACTCGCCCCTTTACCAACTCGCCCCCGTGAAATGTTGTAATGTAGTTAACAGTTAATTTAGTATTTCCCTCCCTCTCTGAAATTATCGTGTATACAGATTTATTTGATGGTATCGTAGTCGATCTATATACTATTTCTAAATTAAGAAAGAATAACATGACACAGAGACAGTGAATGCTTAATTAAGTTAATTTAGGACCTTCTAGCAGTTAATTTAGTTTTATTAAACACATTTCTTCCATGTAGCCCATGTTTTGTAATGGCATCATCATGCTATTATACACAGAGTGAACTTAACAATGATAAATTAATATGATAATACCTTTTATATAATCACCAACATTAATTATGTTTGTTATTTACAGCTATAGGTAGAGTGATGGGGCGAGATGGAAAAGGGGCGACCGTACCTGTTACGAAGTCAGCTATTTTCAAAACTTTTGTTTGACAATCTTGTATAGGGCATTTACGAAGAGACATACAAAGTTGAAATATGGAGACACAAGGGTTTCTGCCCGACGATACACTGTTTACTGTAGCGGACACGCACTGTACGTGTATCCTGTTTTTATTCAGGCTATTTCTGAGTTGGTAGAGAACATGTACATGCACATAGTTCATAACCCAGATAGCCTACCCAATAAAAAAGGTCACCGGAAGGTTTCTCTGCTGCTATTCTTCTATAGCCTACTGTGGTTAAACACACTTTTTCAGAATAGAAAATGTTGCTCAAGGCTAAAACAATGTGATTCAAATGCACATTGACACAGTAGGCCTATAGGCTACACAAATCTGGAGTGGAATTAATTTAACTTAGAAGACCCTAAAAAGTATTTTGTAATTTTACACTGGCAAAGTTAAACACTCTGGACTTCAGTGTGTGCTTTGCAATAAGGCTGTGGTGTTGCTATAACTACTGGCTCACATCACTTTTTGGACAAACTCCTGAATGCATCTCACTGACAGTTTGCTGTAAACACCATCAGTCCTTTCATTCCACACAGTGCTTATTGGAGAGCTCTTTCAAACCGTAGGCTGTTTGGCTCACTCACTCAGCTTCCCGATGTTTTGGCCCATGCAGGTACCCCTTACTTACTTACTTACTTACTTAATCCTCTTCGTGCTAGGTAGCACATAAGGTCTTCACCAACGAACGCCAATGCTGTCCACCCCTTGGGGAGACGTTTTTTTTCTCCAAATAACCACTCATCCTTGCAACACTAAACACATATTTTTGTAATTTTCACAATGTTACTGATATCTGAGGTGGCTGGTTTGTTTCCCTGCCCACATCCCTGTTTTTTTCAACAGGCAGGTGTTCGGGTGAATTTCACCCGTGTTTAGTGATGGTGTGATAGAGAAAACAATCCCATTCACCCACAATGGACTTTTTTATTATTATTTTTTCCTTCACCGGACCAATCTCACATGTTTTAGGAGTGGGTGGACCAAAGGAGAAGTTCCCAACTTAATTTCTGTTTTTTTATAGGAATATTTCAAACATAATATGCACGTTTTTCACAGATTCCCCCACCCCCATGATAGGACCCCCCTTTTCTATGGAATATTTTACATTGGGTAAAATATACCTGTGTTTAGTGATGGTGTAACAAAATTTCCTGAAATGTTTTGGACATACAAGGTTTCCATCCAACTAGCGTCATATACTAATGCTGTCTTCTGAAACTGTAACAAATTGCTTAATCAAAGACAGCTTTTCCCTATGCCACGTTCTCTTACACATGGCTGGCATAAGCGTGCAGACATAAAAGGATAATTTCTTCTTGAGTGCTTGGAGCCAGCCAAACAGGCTAACTGCATTGCTGATAAATCCCAAAACTTCAAAGTAGGAATTTAGCCATGTTTCACTTTTCTGTTTGTGGTTCTATGGATTTGTTCATGATAAAATACCTATATAGCCATAATACCTATATAGCCATTAATTATGGAATGTCTGAGTTTACCATAATCACAGTAATCCTTAATCATATTCCATCAAGTGGTTTTGGATAGAAATGAAACCAAACTCCAGTGACTTTAAGCACTAGAGCACTTTAGAGCATTGCAGAGGTGTGTGTGACTGTGACCAGCTTTTGCTCGTTGATGCTCGTTAATGCATCAAGGAAGGCAATTATGTTTCTGCACTGTCAAATAGCTCTACATCTATTCTCTAAGGTATAAAAGGTGGAACTTAAAATATGTCCCATGTAGATCGGCTTGTAGATCGGCTATATTCGCTATGAAAAAAAGATTAAAAAAAAGATTAAACATGGAGATAGGAAGCTTCTGCCCGACAGTGACTATGTTGTAGATGTAAGCATAATGCCCTCCCATGCATTCTTAGGGAAAAGGTATAGGGAAACAATTAGAGACAATTAGTGGAAAAGGATATTAAGCAGTGCTTCCTCAGTCCTGCCCTCACAGGCTAATGGCCTTGACCTCTAGCCTCGCATAGCCAGACCTTTCACTGGGTGCTCTAGTCTGCTCTCACCTGATTGGCTGAACATGTGCAACCCAACTGAAAATATATTTTCTGTTTATCATAGAGCTGGGGAGAGGGGTGAGATTACGGTTACTGAACAAACACTAGCTCTATACAGTGGTTTCCAACCCCTTTCCCTTTGTGCCTCTCGCATGACTCTTCAACATCTGCAAAGCTATTCCAAGCTTGATCAGCCTTCAGCTGCAGCTACACAACCACCACGTGCTGTTTAACCATTTCTCTCTTCGTCCAATTCCTGCTTTAAAGGGGGAAACTAATTATCACCTGGTTCCATTTAACCTCAGGTTTTATATTATGTAAGTATTTATATTGTCCTTGTGGGTCGACGGTTACATGCTTGACCGGACGTGTTGATCAACACGACGCAGCAACAGATTCTCTGCGTCACTTCTTAGCCTTCTTTGTATCTTTTGTAGCTGCCAGTGTGAATGCAGCATCAGGCCACAGTATCGTAGCAACGTCGAAGATTTGCGAGGGCTTCATCCACAGGTGTATATGGTCCCCATACTGTGCTGCTTACATTGTGTTATCAGCCTCCAGATAACTAACCCAGTTTAAGACTAGCAAATACATTCATCCATCATTCATGCCCTTGCTGTGTATTCCCAGAGTCAACATGTACTGTATACAATATGCACCTGTAACAATGCACCATGTAATAACACTCCATATTGTGGTCGTACCTATACCTACCCTAGGAGACACAGGGAGAACATGCAAACTCCACACAGAAAGGCCCTTGGGCGCTGATGGATAGAGGAGAGAGCACGCCCCCAGTGCCCACAGTGTCTACAGAGGGAATCGAACCCAGAACCTTCTAGCTGTGAGGCTACAACACTGCCGACTGTGCCACTGTACCCCCTCACCTTGAGTGTTGATTAGGCCTACAATATACAGTATATTATTATTCAAAGATTTACCCAAATTATGAATATTAAGAGCAACATTATAGTTGTCTCGGCCAGGCCAGATGGTTGAAAGCAGGAGAGTAGCGGTATGTTTTCACTCCATCGGTCATTCTCTGAACAGCTAATATTGGAGTGGAAGAACCTCTCTTCAAATCGGCCTAACGGTGGCCAATTCCTTGGATCATAAAGCAACTCCCCATGATAGGCCATGCCCATTTCCACCTAGAACAAGGTGTTCTGGGTGTATATAGTGCAGATGTGCTCCAAGTAGAGTAGAAGGAAAGTATCCCAAAACAGATAGTCAAGCAAAGTAAAGGCCTCAAAGTACACGTAAATGTACTTTCAAACACTGAAGTCACGCAAAGTGTGAATGGGCCCAGAGGAAAAGTGTGTTTTCTATCATGACACTGTTTGTTATTCTGGCCTGACATATTTGTGCAGAGCAAACTGTTGAAGTTCTTCTGTTTAGCTTTGGACTGTCAAAAGATGGATAGATCCAATAATCTTTACATAATGAGAAAAAGACACGCACGTTTGCATTATACTATACTAGTGAGGACATCAACTGCTTAGCATGCCACTGAAAATAGCTAAAACATATTACATATAATATACCATCTTTCTTAATTATTTTTAACAAGCATTTCTCTTGTGAGGACCAGAAGAATGGTCATCACAATGTCACAATTCTACTATACTCGGGTACATTTGGCCATCAAGTAGCCTACAGTAACACACACACACACACACACACACACACACACACACACACACACACACACACACACACACACACACCCACACACAGCCACATCTTTCCATTGGCACGTGCGGTATTTCATTACACATACATTACACATCCATCCTAAAGCAGTGTAAACTAGTAGTTTGGATGGTTGCCACACAGACAGACAGACAGACTGCCACCCCAAGATCCACACTGGACAAGTTAGGTAAGAGAGACAAATGACACAAGACAAAGAATGCGTATACATTTATTTTTGCGACTGAGGAATGCATCATGGCGGTATTTGGCATTCCATATGCCACTGTTTCTTAACGTCAGGTTTGGTGACCACCAGAGGACCAAATGGACCCTTACGGATCTGTAATGCTGACAGTGTACAAATGTACACACTCTCAGAGTTAAATGAATACTAAAGATTCCACAGTGTATAGAGTGGGCTCCCGAAGAGGATTATAATAAAATAAATAAATAAACAATCAAATGGAGGCCCGTGGACTACTAAGGCATGAGTAAACTAGAGGTAGAATTTCTCAGATAACCTTCATGACAAAATCCAAAACTGATAAAAGTGTGGAACTCTTTAATAGAATAAATCTGCCTCTGGCATGTGGTTCATCTCATGAAAATAATTGAAGCATAATATTGTTGAATTTGTAAGTTCAGTAAGTCAAATATCTCATGAAAAAATGAAAAAACTAAAACCACTAAGGAGTGTTGTGATCTTGTAGATCTTCAAGTTTTTGCTATTTTGGAAAATGTAATAAGAAAGAACTAGATAAAGTGCCCTTCTGGGCACAGGTCTCCACCAGGATTCTCCCTCAGCCTAGTGGGAATATGCGTGCACAGTTTCATCGCAATGGGACGCTGCGTTGAGGAGTTGTGGCGATTTGTACAAAGCGGGCTACTCCTGAAAACTGTAGGAGCCAATCGTGGCCAATCAGGATGGAATATGAGAAATCAAACAAACCTGTCTTGATCACATGACTATGGAGATCATGTGTACCGATTTGCGTGAAATTTGGATAAAATCTGAAGGAGTAATAATAGAAAATGTGTTTTACGGCCTCCTGGTGGTGCTATAAAGAGCAGATGTGAAAAATTCCAGACAAAGGTTTTTCCTTGGCCTCTAGGGAGTTGGCATACAAAGTTATCCACAGATCCGTGCAGTTAGAGGTAAAAACACTTTTGGGCCAGTTATAGCGCCACCTTGAGGCTGAGTTGAAATTGTTCATGTGGCATTTCGTCCTCGGCACCTGTGGGTGCACAATTTCTGGGAAATCACGCGATGTGTTCATGATTTGCAGCATTTTGTTTGAAACTGAGCACTCCTGTGAACTTTGGAAGCCAATCTTAACCAATCAGGATGGAGTGTGAGAAATGTGAAAGACCCGTTTCGTTGAATGGCTCTAGAGAGACTGTGTACCAATTTGCGTGATGTTTGGACTAATTCTGTAGGTGTACTGTGCAAAAACTTGTTTTGCACAAAGCGGCCTCCTTGTGGCGCTATAACAGGCCGTTCTGGAAAGTTTGGGGCAGAGGTTCATCGTTGGCATCCAGGGAGTGTGGATTTGGTATTGACCGGGTTAACGGTGGCCGAGATTAGCTGCTCACGGACACACGGACGGACGGACACACGGACGGACGGAGTGCAAAACATACTCTCCCCACATGCCTTCGGCCTGGTGGAGACAATGAGTCATTACATTACACTGCTAGAATGTGTAGAGTGGAGGACATACAACTAAATGCTGAGGTTCAATGTGACATTTGAACAAGGTGATCTAGAAATGGCTTATAACATCAAACTTATTTGAGTTGTCCATCATGTCGTAGCGAATTTTCTCCATATACGTGTATTCACTTAGTAAGAGACCACACCTTCGCTCAAGATGAACAGTTTATTGAAACAGAATGAGATGAATGCATGGAGTGGAGTGAGGAACCCAAGGTAGGGCGAGACTCAGGGTGGGGGCGTAGTCTCTGGAGCTGACGGTCATCTTTGCTCTATACTCGGAATGAGCGGCTGGTCGTCTCTGCTCCGTCACTGCCCCCCCTGGATACCTAGAGAATCGAGGCGGAAGGAGGAGGTTGGCGATTTTGAAGAGTAGTGAAAATAGCCGATCTACAAGTGCAGTACTCACAACCCATGTTTGGTCTGTCGTGGAGCAGAACAAACAACTTGGTTGAGAGATCGCAGGTGTATTTATGCTGTGGTGATTGCACCGGGGATTGGCTGGGTGATAATGAAAGGCAGGTGAGTTGATGAGGAGTTGTTGATAATGAGGGAGGAGTGGTTAAGGTCAAGCGGAAGGAGGTCTCTTCTCCCGAAACTACGTTGTATAAATACAACTTCCCTAATTGTTCATAAAACTCTGAAAAAGTGTCATTTATACGCTTAGTCTGAATAATCATTTCTCCAGATTTTGACTTGATTTTATGTATAGCTCTACTTGCTTGTAAACCTCTAAGGTATCGGGCCAATCATTTATGAGGCTTATCCCCCAGTTCAAAATGATTCTGTCTAATCTTATATAGTTGTTCAGTTATTCGAGTGGAAAGAATATTGTATTCGTATTTTGACGTCAGACTCTTTTGTAAAATAGACACATCAGCAGAGTCTCTGTAATTGATTTCCAACTGTGATAGTTCTATTTCAATTTCTGAGAGGCGTTTGACTTTTCTCTTTCAAATGAAATAATGTGGCCTCTCATGATAGCTTTGAAGGCTTCCCTACTGTAACAGCTAGATTATCATTGATTTCCAAGAAATGAGATCCTATCAGCCATATGCTGACAAAAAGGTGTATCGGAGAGTAATGAGTGAAAACGCCAGTTATATTGAGGTCAAGAACTAGGGAGACTGGAGAGTGGACAGAAATTAAAATGTAGTGGTATTTTGACGAAATTACATTTGGTATCAATTTAGAGTCTAACAGAAAGAAATCAAGTCTAGAAAAAGATTTATGTACAGAGGATTTTTTTTTTTTGGGAGTATTCTCGTTCTTCAGGATGCCCCGGTATCCAAATATCTACTAGGTTCATAGATGTCATCAAGTTATTTAGAACCAATGCAGAGGTGGAGGAGGGGCTAGTCTGGGACGATTTGTCCAAAATAACTGAAGGTTTTAAGATGGGATTTACTCAACCTCGAATATTCAGACGTTACAGCTTGAACCCACATTTAGTAAATTATCACACTAAAAAAATGGGGAAAGAAGGAGGACACAATGATACGTTTAAACACTTTTAATTGAAGTCGATAGACATGATAATCGCTGAACATCCTGAGGAAGTCGGGTTGAAGTAACTGCATTATCCTCTAAGTCCATGTCCACGTCCTCCAAGTACGGAAAGAACAGCCTCCTCCTCGGCAGCCTCGGAACAGCCTCCACACACACAGAACAGCCTCCTCCTCGGCAGCCTCGGCCTTGGCTGTCGTCAAGCCTTGGCTGCCTTGGCCTTGGCTGTCGTCAAGGCCGCGTTGGCTGTCGCCAAGGCGGCCTCGTCCTGGCCGTCCGCCAAGGCGTCCGCCAAGGCCGCGGCGTCCGCCGAGGCGGACGCCAAGGCCTTGGCGGCCTTGGCGTCTGCCAAGGAGAACACAGGATCTGTTGCACCCATGTCATTAGCCATAGTCTGGTTGGCAGCACCCATGTCATTAGCCATAGTCTGGTTGGCAGCACCCATGTCATTAGCCATAGTCTGGTTGGCAGCACCCATGTCATTAGCCATAGTCTGGTTGGCAGCAGTCATGTCATTAGCCATAGTGACAGCCTTCTCAGCCTCGGCCGTGACTGGAATCGTGTAGGATCCTGTTGGCACAAGTCATGGAGTTATTAATACAGCTAATGACTTCAAAAAGAAAATAGACAAATTAAGTTAGCGCCATTGTGACACATTTTTGTTTTATTATATATATTTTGAACAGCCTTATTGTGTCTTGGGAATGAGCAGGGAGTCTGTTGTATGAATGGACCTATTCCACATTCCGCCACCGGGTGGCAAAGGTGTTCTTGTGAGACAAGTTAGATAGGTGTCTGGTGACGTGTTTTTCTTCAGATGAACACGGAAGAGAGAACGAACGACACTGAAACTGACTCTGTCTCCCGTTTTTCCCTGTTTACTCAGGTAAATATAGTATCAGGACATAAAACATGTTTACTATAAGCACTTTGTACTATAAAACAAAGCTTGTCATGGTTTTATGCCAGAAATGATGTGATTCTGTAGTAGTTTGATGTGTGTAGTTGAATCTAGACCTAAGCAGTCTGATTCATGGCAGCCATTACTGCTGCTCACAAACGTGGCATTTTGGTTGTTTTCACTGACAGTAGTTTTGTTGCTCCCTTGGTGGTAAAAGCTCCTGTTGTAATGTTAAATGTGTTTCTACTGTGTACATTGAGACATGTTTATTTTCGGTTTTATATATTTAATAGTCCTCTCCAGTATGCCTTGAAATGTGTCTTCTAGCCTAGCATTGTAGCATGTCAGTACAGTGTTAACCTGTTTTAAGAACAGAAGCAATTTAATTTGATGAGAATGTGATTTCATGATACAGATAATTCATGGTTATATAAATATGCATGGAGACATGACAGTTAAATAATTAATTCTAAGCAACATATTGGTAAAAGCCAAACAGTATATTACAGTATTTTGATGCTGAGAAAAGTAAACATAGGCCTATGGAAAATATGTATGGTGATGTTGATGAATATGTATAAGAAAAGAGGGGTTTATTGCTATTGTGTGGAAATGTGAATGTTCATACAGTAATTGAAACTCTTTGTTAAAGAAAGAAAAGCAAATGGTAATTGAACCTGCCTAATTGTTAATAAATCAGATGAACACGGAAGAGAGAACGAACGACACTGAAACTGACTCTGTCTCCCGTTTACTCAGGTTAACCTGACAGATCAGTACATATCTATATAATACTGCCTGCTTGTCTCAGCCACCTGGGACCTGCAACACCATCAAATATTTGCCCCCTTTGAGGGCACCGGTCCGGGAGATAATTTACCATTCATTTTTCCGTAGATATTTCTAAAAAGTATTTAAAAACCTTTAAGCCTCGAACACACCAACTCGGCTGGTGACAACTCTTGACAAACAAAGGGCATGGTACAACAATTACTTATTCGACAAGCTTTTCCAAAACCCAACACTTTAGAAAAATAATCACCTGCACATCATTTCTGTCTACGGTGGATTTTTAGGAAACAAACCCTTTGGATAATTCAAGCTTTCCCTACAGCTGCAATGTTGGTGAGTTTAACGTTGTTTAACACAAGCACACACACACACAGAACAGCCTCCTCCTCGGCAGCCTCGACGCCAAGGCCGCGACTGCCGCCAAGGCGGCCGCCGAGGCGGCAGTCAAGGCCTTGACAAGGCCTTGTTGTCTGCCAAGGCGGCCAAGGCGGACGCCAAGGCGGCCTTGGCGGCTGCCAAGGCCGCCTTGGCGGCCGCCTTGGCGTCCACCTTGGCGGCAGTCAAGGCCTTGGCGTCCGCCTTGGCGTCCGCCAAGGCCGGGGAGGAGGAGACTGCCGCCAAGGCATAGGAGGCCTTGGCGGCCGCCAAGGCCACCTTGGCGTCCGCCTTGGCGTCCGCCTTGGCGACTGCCAAGTCAAGACTTGACAAGACTGTCAAGGCCACCTTGACTGACGCCAAGGAGAACACAGCACCCATGTCATTAGCCATAGTCTGGTTGGCAGCACCCATGTCGTTAGCCATAGTCAGGTTGCCAGCACCCATGTCGTTAGCCATAGTCTGGTTGGCAGACACACCCATGTCGTTAGCCATAGTCTGGTTGGCAGCCGTGACTGGAATCGTGTAGGATCCTGTTGGCACAAGTCATGGAGTTATTAATACAGCTAATGACTTCAAAAAGAAAATAGACAAATTAAGTTAGCGCCATCAAATATTTGCCCCCTTTGAGGGCACCGGTCCGGGAGATAATTTACCATTCATTTTTCCGTAGATATTTTTAAAAAGTATTTAAAAACCTTTAAGCCTCGAACACACCAACTCGGCTGGTGACAACTCTTGACAAACAAAGGGCATGGTACAACAATTACTTATTCGACAAGCTTTTCCAAAACCCAACACTTTAGAAAAATAATCACCTGCACATCATTTCTGTCTACGGTGGATTTTTAGGAAACACACCCTTTGGATAATTCAAGCTTTCCCTACAGCTGCAATGTTGGTGAGTTTAACATTGTTTAACACAAGCAGATCAGAAATGCAATTTGGATCAATGGGATGTCAATTGAGGGTATTGCAACTCTAGATTAATCCCATTATTTAAACACAAAAAATGAAGTGTTGCAATGCAGCTACTGCACAAGCAACAGGATTCACATCTGAGGTACAAGAGGAAAGTGCATAGATTAGAGTAGCAGCTTTAAGGCTCTGTTCATTTAGTGTGTAGCACAACAACTACTGTACCAAGGACCCCAACATGTACAAATAGACCCATAAACCGAAATTAACATAAAGGGTCCATTTGTACAATCAAGAAGTGTTACACCCATGAAGGGTCCATTTGGAACCCCCTCAAAGAACCACCAGGGTACCTGGAGTGAGAAAACATGCACAATATCAGCACCCTGAGGCCTCATTCACACGTATCAAAAACCGATCAAATGTTTGGTCATTCTTTTAGGCCACCACAATGCTTTTCCAATGGGAGTCACATGGTTTGACCAGCATTGAGGTGGCCTAAAAAACAAACAAAATGACCAAACATCTGGGTCCACAGAACAGTCTGAGGTAGAGTCAAGTCTGCCATGTTTTGATGACATTTAAGTCGACCTGAGTGTTTTTAAATTTTGGTGAAACGAGCCAGACGTAATCGGCAAGCAGGGTGATCTTGCTTTTGGCAGGACAAAAGGTTTTGCCAGGACGAAAGCAAGTGCGAGATCACTTTGCTTTGCCAATTGCGTCCGACTCGTTTCACCAAAATTAAAAAAAACACTCGGGGTAATGGGAGAGGACAAGTGTATCTTGTTCACAAAAAAGTTTGGTTACTTGAAATGAATTAATCTCTGTGCAGGGAGGGAATTAGTCAAATGCACGTCAACCGACCTGGCTCTCCCCTACTGAACTTGCAAAGCGTGCAAAAACACAAAAGGGTCTGACCCCGCTCTCCCCTACCATGGTCCGGGCACATCTGGCAGCACGCTCCGTCGGGGATGATGGGGTCGGCGCAGTCGGACGGGTCCTCGCAGATCACCATGTCGCACGTAGCGTTTCCGCTGTCGCACACGCAGATCTGGCAGGGCACGGGTTTCCATACATCCCCGTCGTTGTACTGCTGTCCGTCTAACATACAGCTGCCGAATGTGCCTGGAAGGTGGAAGAGAGAGAGAGAGAGAGAGAGAGAGAGAGAGAGAATCAGTGAGATGATAATACAAAAACAAAACTTCAGTTTCACATTGAAAAAAAACGTCAATTATTGGGCTTCAACTTTGATTGACTGAATATTTAGACATAAATGTAAACAGCACCAGACATTTGGCACAAAATATACTAATATAGTCCTACTAGACGCCATCAAATTTACATCTGGCTACAAAAGATCACAGGATCTATTGCATGTGAAGGTGACAAACTGACATATTGAGCCTATGCCACACAGTATGGCATCCCCTTAGTATCCCCTTCACATTCTGCTTGTATATTAAACAACGTTAAACTCACCAACATTGCAGCTCTAGGCCAAGCTTGAATTATCCTCTTTCAATCTGCCAAGCTTTTGTGTCATAAAAATGCACCGTAGACATGTTATGAGATACTTTCTGTCAAGAAATTCTGTGCAGGTGATTTTTTCTAAGAGCTGGAGTTTGGAAGCACTCGTCGTAAGTCACTGAACGGCCCTGCGTACCACCTGTTCCGAATTTGCACATATGCAGGAGGCAGCAGTGCGCCCCATTAAAAGATATGAGCGCTTCCAAACTCCAACACATAAAAATAATCACCTGCACAGAATGTCTTGACAGAAAGTAACATGTCTATGGTGGATTTTTATGAGACAAAAGCTCAGATTGAAAGGATAATTCAAGCTTGGCCTAGAGCTGCAATGTTGGTGAGGTTGTAGTTTAATACAAGCAGATCGCAAACGCAAATTGGATGCATGGGGAGTCAATGGAGGGTATTACAACTCTAGATTCATCGCATTATAAAACAAATCTAGAGTTGCAAATTGCGGCCAACCTAAAACATGAACCTTGGTTGAAAGATATTCAGTAAAGTATTGAAAAATAGCAGATCTACAAGCTCATAGCTTGTAGGTCTGTAGGTCTGCTATTTTTTGAAAGATCGAAGAACGACCGACATAGAAACATAGCTTTTTCAGAAAACTGTCAGGATGTAGAAAACATTTTTAAAATCTGATCTCAGGTCAAAATGCACACTGGAAACAAACCAAAAAGCTCTTACCTGGGGCAAACCCAAGACCAAGAAGAACACCAAAAACAAGATTAAAAGTGCCTAACATCATGGCTGCCACTGTCTGAGGAAGAAGTGAGTGTCTGACTGGTCCTCAGCAGAGGTTTTGAAGAAGTGAGTGTCTGACTGGTCCTCAGCAGAGGTTTTGAAGAAGTGAGTGTCTGACTGGTCCTCAGCAGAGGTTTTGAAGAAGTGAGTGTCTGACTGGTCCTCAGCAGAGGTTTTGAAGAAGTGAGTGTCTGACTGGTCCTCAGCAGAGGTTTTGAGGCTTGCTGCTGGGCCCACACAGCTGTTCATGATCAGCATTAATGAGTGGAAGAGTTGCTCACCTCACACGACTGTCATTGGATCTAGGACAAATAAAGAGGATAGAGCACGGAGGTGTGGCCCGGTCTCCTGCGGGAGGTTTGCACATGCTCAGTGTAAACAGGAACTGCGATGATGGAGTGTTCCAGCAGAGGTGCTACATAGAAAGCTCATAACTTGTGATGTAAATAATGAGATCCAGAACAGTTGAGAGAATTAAACAGCAGCCACCCTTCCCTTTTCAAATGTTTTGTATCATCCACAGCACTTGAATGAACAGTATCCATGTTCCTTTGTCATTTCACAAAAATAAAAGTTTGACAAAGAACATGGAAAGGAAAACATACAAAAACATTTAGTAAATGTACGTGTCCTTTATCTTTCAGTCTGTTATACACAACATATTTTTCCACAGTTATGAAATTTATATACTTTTTAAAATAAAAACAAAATCAACTTTGTAGGTACTATTCTCTTTTTTGATATCATTTTTATTATTTCAGTTCAGGGTCAGCAATTCTCATGCACCTCTGGCACCTCTGCTGGAACACTCCATCATCACAGTTCCCGTTTACACTGAGCATGTGCAAACCATTGGATGGGGAAGTTGCGCGTGACATCATCGTACCTGGAAGTTATGCGGGAACGCCCACTCAGTGGCAAAATACTACTTAGTACTTTCTGGCCTTGACAGCCCCATCCATCCACACAGAAAAGTCCTGTCTGATTGCATTAAACAATGTTAAATTCACCAACATTGCATGCTGTATGAAAACATCTTTCTATCTGCAAAGTTTTTGTTTCATAAAAATCCACCATAGAAACGTTATGAGCTACTTTCTGTCAAGAAATGCCTTGCATTTGATTATTTTTCATCCATTGTTATCGGCTTCGTCCATGACCAACGTTTGAAACTGTGTGTTTGTTTTTGTCACTTTCGTTACAAATATAGAGGGTGTGCACATGACATCATCATCATACCCGGAAGTTATGCAGGAACCCCTACTGAGTGAAGTTATGCAGGAACCCCTACTGAGTGAAGTTATGCAGGAACCCCTACTGAGTGAAGTTATGCAGGAACCCCTACTGAGTGAAGTTATGCAGGAACCCCTACTGAGTGAAGTTATGGAGGAACCCCTACTGAGTGAAGTTATGCAGGAACCCCTACTGAGTGAAGTTATGCAGGAACCCCTACTGAGTGAAGTTATGCAGGAACCCCTACTGAGTGAAGTTATGCAGGAACCCCTACTGAGTGGAAAAATGACTACTTTCTGGCCTTGACAGCCCAGACATCCACACAGAAAAGTCTGATTGCATTAAACAACATTTTAAACTCACTTTGCCACGCACTTTATGCATGAGCATACACTGACACGAAACAAGACAGGAACGCCCAAAAACGTCACAGCCGGTTTTTTAACAAGACAGGAACGCCCAAAAACATCACATCCGGTGTTTTACCCCGGGCAGAATTTTCTATGGCTGCCAATGCAACTTTTTCCAATCCTTAATCACATACGGCAAACACCTATGCCGATAATATCTAACTTGCGGAGGTAACGTGCCTTGTCCGCGGGCAACAGATCTTTCAACGTATGGCATTGCAAATACGTTAGATAATCGCTACTCTGCGCAATATTGTTTTGAAAATGCCGCAAATTGCATTGCAGTGAACGAGAGCAAATCACAAATCTTACCCCGGGGGGTGGGCGGAGCCGCGGAGTCGCAGCTGACGCCCCTCCCTCCGCTCTGATGACGCGTTGTTATGTCAATGTATACCATAGTTCCACTTGGAATGGATTCAGAATCATGAAAACCCCCTAGTTTGACATGTCACATGCTACTTAAAGCAAACTTAGAAAATATTTGCCTTATATTAGATGGCTTTCCCCTCAGACAATTCCAGGCAACCTTCTGTCATTCAGGATATATATATTGAAGTTACAAAATCAGCTGAGTTTTGAGGTCAAATTAAATAATTAATGGACTAATGGCCTGCATCACATTTCTGCTACTCAGCATATAAAGATTAGCATTTTTGAGAAAACAGCCCCATCGACAAGGAGGGGGGGGGGGGGGGGGGGATACATAAAGTAGGCTATAGCGCTAACAATTTCACTAAGTATTGAGGGTCTAAGTGGTTAACAGTTTGTTTTAATATTTGTATTAAGCTTTTTCAAAATAGGACAGACAGATACACAATTAAAAAAAGACAAAGAAAGAAAAGAACAGGGCATGATTTCATTTTAAATGAGTCATTACATTACACTGCTAGAATGTGTAGAGTGGAGGACATACAACTAAATGCTGAGGTTCAATGTGACATTTGAACAAGGTGATCTAGAAATGGCTTTTAACATCAAACTTATTTGAGTTGTCCATCATGTCATAGCGAATTTTCTCCATATACGTGTATTCACTTAGTAAGAGACCACACCTTCGCTCAAGATGAACAGTTTATTGAAACAGAATGAGATGAATGCATGGAGTGGAGTGAGGAACCCAAGGTAGGGCGAGACTCAGGGTGGGGGCGTAGTCTCTGGAGCTGACGGTCATCTTTGCTCTATACTCGGAATGAGCGGCTGGTCGTCTCTGCTCCGTCACTGCCCCCCCTGGATACCTAGAGAATCGAGGCGGAAGGAGGAGGTTGGGGTGGAGGAGGATGGCGATTTTGAAGAGTAGTGAAAATAGCCGATCTACAAGTGCAGTACTCACAACCCATGTTTGGTCTGTCGTGGAGCAGAACAAACAACTTGGTTGAGAGATCGCAGGTGTATTTATGCTGTGGTGATTGCACCGGGGATTGGCTGGGTGATAATGAAAGGCAGGTGAGTTGATGAGGAGGGAGGAGTTGTTGATAATGAGGGAGGAGTGGTTAAGGTCAAGCGGAAGGAGGTCTCTTGTTGTATAAATACAACTTCCCTAATTGTTCATAAAACTCTGAAAAAGTGTCATTTATACGCTTCGTCTCAATAATCATTTCTCCAGATTTTGACTTGATTTTATGTATAGCTCTACTTGCTTGTAAACCTCTAAGGTATCGGGCCAATCATTTATGAGCCTTATCCCCCAGTTCAAAATGATTCTGGCTAATCTTATATAGTTGTTCAGTTATTCGAGTGGAAAGAAATATTGTATTCGTATTTTGACGTCAGAATATTTTGTAAAATAGACACATCAGCAGAGTCTCTGTAATTGATTTCCAACTGTGATAGTTCTATTTCAATTTCTGAGAAGCGTTTGCCTTTTCTTTCTTATAAATGATTCAAATGTAATAATGTGGCCTCTCATGATAGCTTTGAAGGTTTCCCACAAAGTGGAGTCTGTAACAGCTAGATTATCATTGATTTCCAAGATATTTGAGATCCTATCAGCCATATGCTGACAAAAAGATGTATCGGAGAGTAATGAGTGAAAACGCCAGGTAAATTGAGGTCAAGAACTAGGGAGACTGGAGAGTGGACAGAAATTAAAATGTAGTGGTATTTTGAAGAAATTACATTTGGTATCAATTTAGAGTCTAACAGAAAGAAATCAAGTCTAGACTAGAAAAAGTGCCCTACTGGGCACAGGTCTCCACCAGGATGAGCAGATGTGAAGAATTCCAGGCAAAGGTTTTTCCTTGGCCTCTAGGGAGTTGGCATAGAAAGTTATCCACAGATCCGTGCAGTTAGAGGTAAAAACACTTTTGGGCCAGTTATAGCGCCACCTTGAGGCTGAGTTGAAATTGTTCATGTGGCATTTCGTCCTCGGCCTAGTGGGAATGAAGGTGCACAATTTCACGGAAATCTCGCGATGTGTTCATGATTTGCAGCATTTTGTTTGAAACTGAGCACTCCTGTGAACTTTGGAAGCCAATCTTAACCAATCAGGATGGAGTCTGAGAAATCTGAAAGAGCGGTTTGGTTGAATGGCTCTAGAGAGACTGTGTACCAATTTGCGTGATGTTTGGACAAAATCTGTAGGTGTACTGTGCAAAAACTTGTTTTGCACAAAGCGGCCTCCTGGTGGCGCTATAACAGGCCGTTCTGGAAAGTTTGGGGCATTGGTTCATGGTTGGCATCCAGGGAGTGTGTGTGCAAAATTTGGCATCGACCGGGTTAACGGTGGCTGAGATTAGCTGGTCACGGACGGACACACGGACACACGGACACACGGACGGACGGACGGAGTGCAAAACATACTCTCCCCATGCCTTCGGCTGGTGGAGACAATGATGATACATGAACTAATTCCCCCCTCCCCCTGCAGAAACTATTATCTTGTCAAGAGGAATGAGTGAATGATTGAATGAAAGCATAGAAGACAAGCAACTAAAGAAAAAAATTAAATAGAAAATGTGTTCCATATCTCTCAGGTTATGCGATTTAGGCTGGTGCAATCATTTCAAGCACCTTGTATGATATTCCATTTTCTAAATTGATGTGTAAAGTCACCTCGTCTGGAAACAAGGTTTTGATAAAATGGAGTTTATGTTCCGTTTTATCTCTAAGATATTAAAAGAGCCCCGGGAGATCTATACACACACAGTGGGTTGGTTCAATGATCTTTATTAGATCACTTCTCTTGAAGACAGAGGACATTCATGATGTCACTGCTGTTTCGCTGCTTAATTCAGTTGCAAATGGTCTAAACAAGTCTAGTGTTATTTGTACATACGTCATACGTATACAACGTCAACATGATGTGCTAAGAGCATAGATAACTGGTATATACTATAAGCTGGTAAATCGGCTTTAGCCCCTCCGACGCACAGCTTTGTGTGTTTGGACCACGGAATGTGATGATTTGATTGACTGAGCACAGAATGTGATGATGTATGATGATAAGAGTGCCCCTCACTTCACACAAGTGTGATTCTTTGAGGGGCGCTAGCCCCTCCTGTAGCTATGTCCAGCTTTTGGTGTGTGCACAAACCACAAACAGTAAATCCCATTGACCATGAATGGACAATTTTGAGTGTTTGTGTAAACACTTGTGCGTAGCACAAACATTGAAGATGAAGGTGAGGACGCAAATTGTGATTGGCCGGAATGATGTATGATGATAAGAGCGCTCCTCACTTCACACTTTTACAATAAAAGTATAAAATAGCTGGTTATCTGGTTAAAATGATTGTGATGTTAAAATGTTATATTAACCTATTTTTCTGTGGAGCCCATGGAACCCCGTCAAGGACCCCTTAGGGTACCCAGACCCCACTTTGAGAACCACTGGGTGAAGCAAACAATAGTTTCAGAAGCATGGGGTCGTCAGTCAAGTTCCAAAGTCAATTACGGTGGATGTTTCAGTGGATTGGTGCAGAACATTGTTCGGACGACATGCCAGCTGTTACTGTCAAATGCTGCTCGCTGTCAAATGATTCGACTCATCGGCCATATGTACGTCTGTCTGTATCCTGCGTATACCGGTATCTGTGGTCTTTTAAGCCAGGCCGCTGCATGAGATCATCCATTAACTGTCTCAGTGTTCCCTTTCAAATCTCTTCTAAAAATTCACATCTATTGTTTTTTCTTAATGTATGAACCGTTGTACTTTACAAAGTGTTACAAAGTGCTTTACAATAACAACAGTAAATATAAAAAAGTCACACCAAGGTGACCATTGTGAAGTGAGGGGCGCTCTAATCATCGTACATCATCAACATTATCATCAATAATGTTGGTCCCTTATTGGCCAAGGGATCCCACCAATGTCGATTTGCTCATACACATTGTTAAAGTTGAGAATTGAACTTTGTTAAAGCTCCGGTCTTGACTGAAGCTAGCCGAATTAGATTGGACTTCGAAAGGATTTGGTAGGGCGACTTTAAAGAGCAACTTAAAGTATCACTGATATAACTAGAACTGCACTCTGTCGAGTGCCTACTTGCTTGTTGCACACAAGTTTACTGGTGCGCAAGCAGAGCGCGCAAGTACTCTCGACCGCTACAAACTGTCAAATCTCAGCTTCTCTGTGAAAGAAGAACATGAATTACATGAAGATAATTCTATTTAAGCATTTCAAATTCATTCTTTCGTTACGTAATTAACAACAATCAATTACGTAATGTTGTAATTAATTACACACACGTCACACACACAATATTTTGTTTAGGGGCACCGGGGCCTATCGCCAGGTCCTTTCGCCACTGTGTCCGCTTCAATATTTACCGTCCTTTATGACGCTCCACTAACAAACTAACACAGGATATGAATAACAGAGAGCTGGCATGGGTGCAACGCCAGAGAGGGGAATGGAACAACTCATAACAATACAAAGTGTGAAAAGGACAAGATGTGATTTAGTCCTGGAGTCATCGAGTCCATCTCATCTGGGAACCCATCCGCAAAAAAAGGAAAAACAGCACCCTCTGCTGCAGCGCAGAATCTGTTCTGACCCACATCCAGTTCACATCTTCATTAACACAATATTTCACTCAGACATAGTAAATTACTCAGATGAAGTCCATTTATATAATGCATTCAAACATTGACCGGCAGTCCACACGTCCCAGACTCTCCACACATCCACACTAAACCAATTTCTTTTCTTTTTTTTCTTTTTTTTAAAGTTTTGATCATTCTCACCCAAAATAGGTTAAATGCATGAATGGTCATGTCCTGGATGAATTCAGAAGGTATTGAAGTTGTAATGGAATCTGTGGACATATGCTCAAAAGACAAATCATAATAATGAATAATGAGACAACACAAGAATTCGGAGTTATAGAGTATAGAGATTTTACTCGAGTAAAGGAGACAAGACTTACATGAACCTGTATCATGCATTGGAAACCCTAGTCTGGCTCCCAGAGTGACAACAAACGACAGCCTTTTATAGCTCTTCTCCCACACAGACAACCCCCAACATACAGCCACAAGGCATTCACCACATGGGACAGTGACGTCATAAAACAACACAGCACAGGGCACAGCACCAAACTAATCTTGGAGTATTATTACATGTTTATCTCTAAATTTCCACGACAAAGTCAAAGACTTTTGTCTGAAGGCCGAGACTGAAGAGAATTAATACACTGAAGCCATTATGCAACATGTAATATCAACTCACTTTATGTGCATTATATTTCTGGAAACATCCTCATCTCACATGTTTTGGCTCCTGGGAGAAACTTTTGGTTCAGTGGTTCTCAAACTTCTTCATGTCAAGGACCCCCAAATTGACACTAATAAGCCTGCGGGCCCTCATTTGAAGAGATATGCCAGGGACCCCCATAAGAGAAGATTTGTGCAGTGATTCTCAACCCGTTTAATTCCAAGGACCCCCAGTTTGACATGCATTAATCTATGGACCCCCATTTAATGACATTTCTATCTGGGACCCCAAATTTATATTGTAAAATGATTTACAGTTAGAGTTAGTTTAACTCTGAGAGTGTACAAATGGACCCGTTAGGGTCCATTTTGTTCAACTTTTCAATAGTGACGAGGCAGCCAATCAGGACGATAGGTAGTCATTACAGCAGCCAATAAGAAAGATAGGTTTAGTGGGCGCTAAAGCCATGCAGAGAGAACATAGGCCAGCTGTGCTTACACAGCAGCTGGTAAAAACACGCAACAGTGTGATATGAGTCTGGCTTATTAGCCAGGCTACACAGAAAGAGTAGGCCTATCAGATCTGGAAATCATGGCAGTCGTTGGTACGGCCTTCCTAACAGGCATGGGATGAATTTACAGTTTTGGATTAGTTTTAATTGTATTTTTACTTTACTTTTGAGTATGTCCATATGTCAGTACTAAATGGGCGTCGCACGCATACTCCACAGCATCTCGGCATATCTGTTAAAAGTCTAAAACAGAAAAAAGCTTGAGAGCGTGATCTTTCCATTGTGGACTGAAGCATTCAGTCTTACTGTAGTGTACTGTACATCACGAGCAACCCAGAAGAAACACATGGGGATGTAGAGAGGAAACCCTCCAGGGAGATAAATAAATTAAGGAACTCTTCATGTCAGAATACTAAATCCACTTTAGCAGGATATTAAGTTCCACTGACAGACAGACTAAGCCTCATTCAATTAGACAAGTCAAAACTTAGAAACAAGTCGCACGTATCCTATGGCTTCTCATACTTGATGGCCTTATATAGATTGAATTATTAGCAAAGAGTCAAACACAAGTACATCTCCATGGGGTGGAGAATGGAGATCAACCCAGGCTCTGATTTAACAAAAACCCTACCTTATTTGAAATGTGGAATCAGTTTCAGTGAGCAAGGCACTTAACCCCTAACTGCTTCCCACTGAGTATCGGGAAGAAGCCATCTGCGGGTTTAAGTGTTTAAGATGATAAATATTATGTCTACAGAGGGGCGTTAGTGACCATCTGAGGGCAATAAAACAAAGACCATGCAGGCCTCTTTTACTGTGTGAACCAGAGCCAAGGGTCACTGTCAAGGGCAGTGTTGTTTTGGTTGTTAAAACCTTTTTTCACTGACGAAATCTGAATGGAAACTAAATGAAAACTATAAGCTATGATGACTAAAACTAAGACTAAATATATTGACAATTTCGTCAACAAATAAAAACTAGACTAAAATGTTAGGAAGACATCCTGTATAAGTCTTTTTACACTTGGTTGCATGTTGAAAATAGCAGATGTACAAGCTCACAACTCGCCATGCTGCACCGCGTTGTGAGCTTGTAGATCGACTATTTTCAGCAAGGGTGAATTCAGTCATTACGATGGCATCAAGGCCTGCCAAAATACATTTTAGTCGACTAAATCACCTGTAGATTTAGTCGACTAAAATCTTGTGATATTTAGTCGACTAAAACTAGAGTAACACTAAAACATTCCAGGTGAATGTACGGAAACTAAATGAAAACTATTCAAGAGACTATGACTAATACTAAAATAGAAATTTGCTGCCAAAACAACACTGGTCAAGGGCCAAAAAGTCATACAGGACACTTTATCTGCTTAGCTTTCATGTTTTGTTTAGAGTTGTTTTGTGTGTTTTCCATATACAGTATGTGCATCTATCGAGCCGATTCTACTCCGAGACATGGACACTTTAAAATAAATTATAGAAACGGCTGGATGGCACTTTTGCAACCGCCTTCTAGTAATGAGAGCGCAAAATCACTCTTGGAAGAACCACCCATCGACTTCTCTAATAGCTTCTTCTCTGGAATCCTGCCTCAAAGCAGACCAGAGGTATAAAACTGTTGTTCCCTGATGTCATCGCTAGGGACACATGCATCAGTAAGCAAGAACTGGGGATGGCGATGAAGAGATCGGGAAGTCTGGTGTGGCATTGTGAAATCCATTATCTCGACCGCAGTCGAAAAATGATGATGCCGATGTGCGTCTATTTATATATGGCACTCAATCTTTCCCTTCTACACCATATATTTTGGCCAAGAATAGCCGATTGTAGATCTGCTTTCGAATGTTTGCCAAATTGGGACGTATCCAGAATAGAGACACTATAGAGTTGAAGTGGTTAAGTTGAGATTGAGCACTCAGAGCGGACATGGCCTGTATTTTGCATTGGAGCCCTGCACATGAATAAGAGGAGTGCAGCAGAGATTACGTTATCATGGCCTAGGTCTAGGTAGGTGATGAATGTGTATTCAGGAGAGCATTTGGCCTAATTCTAAATTGCAAAATATACAATATGGCATCATGTGACTGAAAAACAAAACAAAAAAACATGAACTATACATGCTTGTTTTGTTAATGTGCTATTTGACAAATCGACATACTGTATGACGACGTATATACTGTAGTGTTTATTACAAAGTGAAACATGACCGCGTTTGGCCACATACTGCTGTTGTCAGACACAACAGAGACGAGAGAAACGCTTGCACTCGATTGTCCAAAAAAGGTATTCCAGTCAGGTGCATATAAGCCGAACAAAAGACCATTAAAGATGTCTGTTTTTACGTGTTTGTTCCTTCCATGAAAGCAGTGAACCACAGCAGCAGAACTCAATACTGTACAAGTCATACTGCATAGATACTAGTATCTATTCTAGTGTACCCAGCGGGGGTCTCAGTTGCGTGCCACACTCACTCAACGCCCCTCTCCACCCAAACGAAGACCTTCGACATTCCATTTGGTCATTCTGTCGAATACACACCCGCACCCAAGCAAATAAACATTAAGCCTGATTTCATTAAAGCCACATACGTCATTCTGTCCATGTTCCCTGCTGTCAACCGGTGCCTTCGGCCTGTGATGTAATCATAGACTGTAAAAAATATGGACAAAGCGTTCCCCGGGTCTAACATGAACGTAAAATGAAGCCTGCAATAATATGCTAATTCCTGATGTAAGTCGCCATCTTTGGTACCAGCTGGCCATTGGCTGGCTCCGTTTTGTATACCAGCTGGTCATTGGCTGCCCAGACAACGAGGCGGGACTTCCCCCCTTCTTCTCCGTTGGTTTTTATTTTGACTCGAGTGGGAGGGGAATCCCGATCATAGACTGTAACGGTAGCCACGCCCCTCAGAACATACGCGATGGTTTTTTTTCTTTATGGTCATTTTTTTAATTAATGGGACCATAATTTTCCAAAAAGAATATTATGACATTAGAAATGAGACTTTAAACTAGTGACTGGAAGAAGAAAGTATTCATGACCATGTTTATTAAGGTAATACAGTCTAGGTGAAGTTGGGCCAAAATACATGGGCCTCTATGGAGCTATGGGGCTTTTTGGGTCCGGTCCAGCGCCACAACAGGCCATTATATGAACTACCGATTTCAAATGAGGCTTCACGAAATATCTGGCTGACTGCCCCCCTGGATGTAATACAAATAGACTGGTGCATGTCTGGGGCTGCTTGGCTGATATAATGACAGATAAGCTACTGCAAACATCACTGCATGACCAGTGTGCAGGGTGGTTCAAAGGGTTCAAATGTTATTTAAAAATGTAAAGAAAAAAGTGGTTACTGTATGTTTTGTTATGTTAATAAACAAACCCTAGTAACTAGTAACTAAGCTTTTCAAATAATTGTAGTGGAGTAGAAGTACCACATTTGCCTTTGAGATGTAGTGGCATAGAAGTAAAAGTATAGGCCTATACTGAAAATTGGAAATACTCCAGTAAAGCAAAACTAGTAGCCTATACTTGAGTAAATGTACTTACACTGACCTGTTGACATTGTTTAAGATTGATGCATCGTGATCAATGAATGGACTCATCGAGGATCTGTAATTATGGGCAATCAGGGCACACTTACGCGTACAAAAAAACGGACACACTTGTTAGTGCTTCCTGGATGCAAAACAGAGTGGAGGCGCATGCTCTTATAAGGGATGTGTGTGTGTGTGTGTGTGTGTGTGTGTGTGTGTGTGTGTGTGTGTGTGTGTGTGTGTGTGTGCGTGTGTGTGTGTGTGTGTGTGTGTGTGTGTGTGTGTGTGCGTGTGTGTGTGTGTGTGTGTGTGTGTGCGCGCGCGCACACACGCGTGCGCAATGCGTGCGCCATGCGTGCGTATTATACAATATACCACAAAACAGATATGAACAGTGTAAGATATGTGTTCTTCCATCTGTATCGTGCAGATATTAGGGCTGGCAATGTAAACAGACTGCTTAACAGGAACATTCAGCGCTATAGGAGCAGTGATTTATGCATATGATGACAGAATATTTATATATAATTTGTCCAGGTGCCGAGGCCAAGTTCTGTTTTCCATATAATGTACAGAATATTTATATATAATTTGTCCAGGTGCCGAGGCCAAGTTCTGTTTTCAAAGGAAAACCTATAGCCTGGTCAGTGTCAGAACAATTTACTTAGGCATGCCATTATGGGCATAAATTTGGAGAAAGTGCCATGTACCCTTGACAACGTAGCGCAATTCGTTGGTTATTTAAATTATTGGTTCTCAGAGTGGATTCCAGGGTCCCCCAGGAGTCCTTTGGGGGTTCCAGGGACCCCTGCAGGGACCTTAGAGTATATATGAATAGAGAAGACACCCGAGTTCTCCTCCCATCCACTTGCATTAAGTTGCTCAAAAGCGCATGAGGCGATTTCACTCCTCCTTCCGTGTAGGAACAGAGTGCATTCTGGGATGGATTGGCCCCAAACACATGAACGCGCTGGCGGTGACTATCATTGTGCCGTTTGTGCGCGTTCACGTATGAAACATTCGTTCACGTGTCATGGCCCCAAACACATGAATGTGTGCCCGTCTCCGACCCTCTCATTTTCCGCAGCCGAAACACTCATCCACGCCTTCATCTCATCCCGCCTTGACTATTGCAACAGTATCCTCTACGGCAGGCGTAGGCAACCTTAGGCACGGGTGCCAACATTGGCACAGGGGAGGGTGATCACTGGCACACTGGCATATGGGTGAGAGAGAGAAAGTTTTTCTTTTAAAATTAAATATTCCAAAAAAGTGTAGTCAGTTAAATTAAGTCCATTCACATCTACAAATGACATGATAATTTACATCCTGCACATAATTGTACATTCATTCAGACTTCTAACTCATGACTGGGGAGGGATTAGGTGGGTTATTGCTCTGAGTTTAATGATCATTACATCCTGAAAATATTCCTAAGCCTGTTATATTTATACTATATGGACAGTCATAATTATATATGGCACACTGACTATCACACAAATGAAAACATGGCACTTCATGTAAAAAGGGTTGCAGACCCCTGCTCTACGGCACCACCTCCTCAATAAACTGCAATATGTCCAGAATTCAGCTGCCCGCCTGCTCACCAGTACCCGTTCCAGAGACCATATTACACCTGGCTACCGGTTAAACAAAGAATCCACTTCAAAACACTCCTGACCACCTACAAAGCACTAAATAACCTGGCTCCCCCATACCTCTGTGACCTCCTCAAACGCCATGCCCCCTCTCGCTCCGGGTCTCCCGCTCAGGTCTGGTGATGCAAACCTATATATATATATATATTAGGGATGTCCCGATACACTTTCTTCGTTTCCGATCTGATCCCGATACCACCATGTTTGTGTTAGCCGATAACGATACTGAATACCGATACCAGAGAATAATATTTATAATAACTGACTGGGAATAGTGTTTATAGCTATCTAGCTATGTATCTTGTGTTGTGTTTATATCAGACTCCTCACTCAAATGTGCACTTGCAGTTTGGGGAACTCGAAAGCAAACTCCACATGCCCCAATATTATATTTACCTGCAATAGTGTCAACCGCTTACCCCTGTGTCGGATCGGTGGTTAGACTGGCATATTTGGATACCGATATGACCTGATATGACCAAATAAGGGCTCATCCGATACTTTTCCGATACCGATACAGTATCGTGACATCTCTAATATGTTGGATTTCAAAAATAGCAGATCTACACACCCTGATCGCCCAGGACGAAATTCAACGTCCTTTCAATTAGTAACACCCAGCGCCCAGGACGAAGTTTTATCAAAAAGACGGAGGTTATTGATATCAAAACCGATCGCATCGCTCCACAGCCTGGGAACGCCTGTTGCGCAACATTCGATGTTGCCTAACAGTGGGACGTCATCGAAAATGTTCCCCCCATGTTTTGCCGACGAGACCGAAAATCTTAAAACTCTTGATCTAAATCATCCCGTCCAATTCTAAGAAAAGACCGTCTTAGACGGCCCACCGCGGTCCCGTCGCTAGTCGCGGTAGATTTAATCATACCTCCCGTTGTTGTCGATCGGCTCTAGAGTGTTTTGGCTGTATACATTTAGCTGCTACAGCCACATCCGGGATAACATCCGGTCCGTCGGTAAAAGTGCTCCGCTGCTATAAATCGCCGGGCGCTATGATTTAATGTATTAAATAACCCCGGGCAAGAGTGTTAATGGTATTTAGGTTAGGTTAGCTTCTAGGGGTCCCTGGCACACACACACACACACACACACACACACACATCACACACACACACACACACACACACACACACACTCAATTTCCACTAGCTAATTTATCTCATTATATAAATAGCTCTGCCTGGTTTCACAGTTTATGTTGGCGATAACGTTTCCCATCAGCTGCACGTATCAGATGATATGAAAACACCGGCTGTGTGATGCTTGTCAGCGCTGCCTGACAGAAACCCCTCCTCTGCCATTACCAGCGCGGTACCTGTAGCAGACAGAGCAACAAACATGAGGATCAGCCGCTATAATGAAACCATTTCCCCTCTTCGGGAAAAGCTTTGGTTTTCTTCCTCTTGGGCAGTGTATTAAAAAGTATTCTGTCAGGCAAAGACCAAACTTTGGTTTTCTTCCTGGGCACTCTATTAAAAATTGTTACTTTGGTACAAAAGTGTTGGAATCCGTATTGCCCAGTGGTTGAAACTTGAATTGTAGTGAATTGTGTTTAGATTTTTTTACTTAAAGGGCCACTTCACCCCTTTTGCAACCAGATCTTATTTTTAATTATGTTTTGAATGTGGGTAATACGTTTTTAGATCTTTTTAGAGATCCCAGGGCTCCCTCCCAAACAATTTACACTCTGGGGCAGAAGTGCGGCGGAAGTGTGGAAGGCACGCTATGCCATGCTGCCACTCAAGTGACTTTTCCGGGACGTGTCAGACCCAAACATCCACTCTGTGATGTTTCCGCTCTGCTTTGCAAGGAAACCGCCATTCGAACCCAAAACCTTGAATATGCTATGGCCATAGGCATTATAATGGCCCGCCACGGGGAGGTGATCAACAAATTGTTCCGCAGAGAAGCACTGTGTTGTTTCTAGCGAAAATGTAACTAATTCAGCAGCAGTAACAATGGCGTTTTCTCTCAGTCAGTTGATTCTTCATATCCATATGAGTGTAACGGACGGGATTACATGTTTATTTTTCAAACACATGTTATTATATGAGGCGATCTAAAATCCCCCTATGGGGATAACAATGCAAATTAAAAAGCACATGAACCCGTGGATTTGCGCCGATATTGACGTCAGACTCTGGTGCTCTGTTGTAGTGTATTGGTGGTGGGGCGGGGGACGTCGCGAGACCTGGGGAAAGCATTTCCGGGGATCCCCAGCCAAAATCGTTGAGAACCCCTGCTCTATTACACCATTTTACCGTACCATTTTCTTCAACAACGTTGTGAGCTTGAAGAACTTCTAGTTTCGCTCAATGTTTGCCCATTTTCCCTGAACGTTCACCTACAGTCTATTCTATTCATACCTGTTATGACATGCCCAGAAAAGGCACGCTATTTCTGTTCTCCCTAAAGCCTATTTTTAGATTATTACTTCATCAGAAGATTAATCTAAATTCCAAATGGGACCTACAGTACACTTCCTTTGTAGTAGGCTACTGTGCTTGACTCCAATATATTATTCAACACATCCAAGACTCTTAGCTGTAAGTTCAGTCATTTATGAAGGGAGGTATGCTGTGGAACATTTGAATATATGCCTAGTTGCCTACACCCTACAGTACAACAATTGTTGTGTTAAATTGTGTTATTATATCTATCAGTTCCAGCAGAAAGAAAGTTGTCAAACCTTTGCTAAAGGCTTTGGCTATGATTCTGCTAGTACACTTACACAGCAGCATAGTCAACGCAACACTGTTATCTGTTGATTCTATCATTGGGAACTGGTGGTGCTGTATTAGTCATGAGTCATTTATTCAGTCATTTATTTTCAAATCCAACACAATGTCACTTTCTATTTATTTGTCCCCGGACCCCACTCTGCAAACTACTGGCTACTAACAAAAATTAGGCTTTCTGACTTAGAAACGTATAATGGAAACATGAAAAGTTCCTGGTTCTTGGAACAAAAGGTCCCATTGCGTCCTATTCGAATGCCAAGGCATAGATTCTACATCTACAATACATCATGCACAATTTATACAACATTTGCTTTGGTCACCGTCTATTTGAGGTCAAACTAGTTAACAGTGAAACTGTGGGGTATTTGGAGTTCAACAGACTGTTCCATGTTTGTTATTTAATCTCTAGAAAGTTGTAAATATTATTCCACCGATTAAATAACAACAACTTGTTGGTTGGTTGTCTGTTTACACATGATCTTTCCAGCAAATGGTGCATTTATATAGCGCCTTTATCCAAGGCACTTTAGATAGATTGTGCATTACATTCATCCCACACACCGATGCAGGAGGAAACCATGCAAGACACCAACATCGGGAGCAATTAGGGGTTTAGAGTCTTGCTCAAGGACACTTCAACACTAATTCTGGGGGAGCCCGCGCCGGTTCGAACTGGGAGCCTTCCGGTTTCCTTCCGGTCACTCGACCCCTGATCCAGTGCCACCCACACAGTAATATGTAGGATTCATGTATGTGTATTTTCAGACACTAGACCTGTACGTGCCTGTCGGCCACCAGCCTACTTGAGAACGATGCAACTTGGGAACCTAATAATACCCGTTGTCAACTTGTCACAGCACCCGTTTTAACTATCTGTCTGTGTCCCTTTTGTGCTCATACTGTATATGAAGATATAGTATGCAATTCCTGTTGTCATAGTGCAGCCTCGGCCGGGAGGCGAACCCGGGTTCCAAAGGCACAGTACGTTACCAGTCGACTATAGAGCCATGGCCCGATAAGTAAGTAGTAACGCAGCACCGTATAGCATACAGTCATCCCCCCCACCTGGAAGCGCGTCCACACACGCCAGCCAGGAGCTAGGCTCGACTGACTGGGGGGACCTCCGCCCCAGGGAGACTGACGGAGCTGTCGACTATACAGTAGATTAAGGTCTGTGCCGCCCGGGAACATACTTGTAGAGGTTACCCATACACACCGCTTCCACCAATGTAGCCTCGGCCGGGAGGCGAACCAGGGTTCCCCATTCCAAAGGCACAGTACGTTACCAGTCGACTAAAGAGCCATGGCCCGATAAGCAAGTAGTAACGCAGCACCGTATAGCCTACATTAGCACCCATTTTAACTCTGTGTCCCACATGGAGATCTCTGTATCTGTCTGTCTGCCTGTGTCTGAATAGTGCTGCAAACTGACTGTGAAAAGTGGAGGGTGGAGGGTGGAGGGATCCGTGAAGTTCTCACTACGCTGTGAACCGTGAGGTTCGCTGCTGTTCGCCGTTCACAGATCCAAAAATAAAAATCGCTTTGTCTGTCGAAATCCGGTGACATACCATTCCGATATAATGGTGAACAATGATCAAATGAAAACTCCATGCTCAAGAAAATGGCTTGTCTAAGCTCTTTCTTCCAAGTGTCAAACAACAAGGTCAAAAAACATGTTTGTTCACAGAGGGGCAGATAATGTAAGACGTCACTGAATGATTAGTCTCTCAAGACAGACTGTTGCCTCAGGGGAGGCGCTGTTTTCCCGAATATTTGACGATGGGATTCTCAGATTGCTGAATGATAGATACAGGAGATATCTCACGGGGCAGATACAGTCATGATATGAATATCAGTTAGTGGAGACATCCCTGATATGAACATCAGGGCAGGGTGACCTAAGGCACATGAAAAATACAGGGGCATAGGGCAATTCATAATTATGCAGGACACCTGGAATATGAAGAATATTTCACGGGGAACATGTAAACTTCCATCTACAAAATAACAGATCTACCGAAATACCTATCAGATGTAACCACTTAATCCCTGAAGAATTATAATTAATAAGCGTGATCTTTGGCTCATGGAAACATGTCTGGTAGTGGTGCATAACATTGCTTCAAAACACAATTCAGAAATGTTTTTCTCTCTGATAATTTCCCCACATAAATACACAACTAGCCTATATAAATAGATGTTTTGAACAGCATTTATTTTGAACAATAAATGCTATTCCCAGAATAGGAATGCTATAGGTTGAATGTGACTCAAAAGCCAACACTGTCTACATAATATCAGCGCATTACTGTATTTAGAGTGCCGATTTCAACAAAAGACAATTTATTTGACTGTATAATAGCAATGCATGCAGTGAATGTATGTGGGGGGAAAAGGGCACAGTTGTTTTTGCTCTTTTCAGATGCCAACAAAGGTTTTATATATGTATGGTATTTTCTTTATTTTGTGTGCAGTAAAATATATCATACATGGCCGACGAAAGATAGTGTCTCTGACATGTAAAACCATTATTTCAAAACGGCAGTTGGAAGCCAGCAGCTGTTGAGCTAATTGGAAGCATATGGTGATTGTAAGAATAGAGTTATCTTTATTGGTCATCAGTGCAACACTGTCCTGGTCCATTCTCAGTCATATCCGATGCCCTGAAGAGGGACCAGGCCATGCAGGAAGTCAAGCCCCAAATATCCTGCTGAGGCTACTGGATGTAATTATAGGAGTTTTTCCTGTTTTTCCAGTACGTGTCATTAGATGCTATCAATCATGCTAGGTATTCCACCAGGCTGTGGTGAAAGAACTACTCAGATACCACCGTAAAGTTAGCCGGATGGTCAAGGCTCCAAATGACAGACAAGAGTCAGAGAATGCATGTGGGGTGTTACATTTTAGCGCAAATATCCCCTCCAAACAGTCCTGTGCAGCATACAATACAGTCTGGCTTTTCGTTTCACACTAAACCCAAGCAACGAGGCAGCCAATCAGAAGTACTCGGCAGTATGGTTGCCAGTGTTGCCAACTGTCGTGACAGAAATAAGCTAACCAGCCTCCAAAATCCAAACCAGGCAAGCAACTGTGAGGGCCAAATCAAGTTTGGCTGAAATATGCGGACTTGGCAACCCACTCAGCAGCAAGACGTGTCAGTCTCCCGGTCGCAAGTTTTACACCTAGACAGCCCTAAGTACGTGTATACACATCCAAAGCCACCTGCGGTTTGATTAGAAAGGACGTGTATACACGTCCAAGGCTTAATTAGTGTTAAGAGGGTGGCAGTGGCTAAGAGTTAGAGCGGTCGTCTGGGAACTGGATGGTTACCGGTTCAAGCCCTGGCTTCATGTCAAAGTGTCCCTGAGCAAGACATTTGACCCTTATTAACTGCTCCTGGTCCCGATGAGATGGTTGGTTGCCTCCATCGCCTGTGTGAGTTTGTGTGTGGTAGCTCTAGAAATGCAGACCATTTTCTGAAAGTGTTTGTTTGTGTTCATGTCTAAGAAAGAGAGCTCGACTGTGCGTGTGTGCGTGCACACGCACATTTGTGTGCATGTCATCTCTATTCTTTTAAATAGGGCTTAAAGAACGACTTCACCCATTTTATATCTTCATGTAATTGGTCCTCAGCATGCTCAATAATATGATATACATTTTTCTACTCTGCCTGTGTCTCAAAGGAGGGCTGTGGACAGTTCTAATGAGAGCGCAATATCTCTCTTGGAAGAGCCACCCATCGACTAATCTAATATACCTTCCCTGTGTTTCTTCACTAGTCCGATCCAGAATGTCACGGGCAACCCGTGCCCTATATACAAAGACACTTGAAACTGCTTTCTATAACATGCAAGGACTAATGTTTTAAACTTGTGAAAACTGTGTGTTCACTGATTGTTTGCTAATTGTCTCTCCTGCACTGCTGGTGGCATTGCCCTTGATTTAGGAAGGGGCCAAGTGCTATGCAGGGGAGGGGGGGTTACTTCTTATGCTAGTATTTGTCATTGAGTGTTCATGCTTATTTATATTTGTTTAAGGGTAACACATCTTTAGTATGTTTAGGTTACTTTTATACAAGGGATTATTTATGGCAGTATTTATTTATAAGTATTTATTGAGAAGAAAGGTTGCTAATTGCTCTGTGTCCTGTGGTAGGATCCACCCCTATTTAAGGGAGGCTGCAGGGACAAGTGGGTTAGTACTTAGGCCCAATCCCAATCCACTCCCTTGCTGACTCAATGAGCCCTCACTGACTTAGCTGCGCGTTCATGTGAAGTCTGCGAGGGCTTGAGGGATGTCCCATTTGAAATCGGTAAGTCAGTGAGGTCTCAGCCCCGCCCCTTTATGTGCCCTTTGCCAAAGTGAGCGTCGATGCTGACTTTGGGCTGACTTTAGCAAAGAAATTACCCACAGTTCATAGCGTTACCAGTGGAATGAGGGGGATCCTCCGAACGTCAATCATTTAATTATGCAAATTAGTTATGTATCGCGATTAGAATGTCAACAAACACAATAGTGCTTTCTCACTGTTCTCAAAAGGAGACGGAATGGAAGGATATAGGCTATATATTTAATAACAATAATAATAATAAGGGAAACATGATGAGAAATGACAAAAGTAGCAAAGTAAAATAATATGGAAATGAAATGTATAATGAATAGTATTATATATTAATATTACAACTCATATCACACAGGAAAGTGAATTTATTAAACTAATAATAAAACGATCATCTTAAATACTAAAATAAACATATATACATGTATAAATAGGCAAAGCATGTAGGTAGGCACTGGCTGTGAATAAGGACAGTCTTTATAAAGTGATGCAAAGTGTCATGAATGGCGGACTCATCTTCAAAGTGCTGTCCCATTTCTTTCACAACAATGTGGAGCCCTTACAGCCTCTCACCCTCAAGCACTTACAGCTGACGTCATTAAAGTCAATGAGGGTCCAGGGCTCAGGGCTTGAGGGAGGCAATTGGGATTGGGCCTTAGTTGGTTGTGGGCTTTAACACGGGTAACAGTCCTGAGGGAGAGCTACAGGTCCTTGTGTGATCAAGGTTTAACCTGAAGAGAGTTCTCATCCTATTTGGTCTTGTTCAATTGTGTTTGCCTAATTATTTGTTTTGTTGGTCTATTGTTGGCCAGTATTTAGTTTGTGTATGTGAATTGCACTGAAGAAAACTGTCTGGAGGTTGGTGGAGGAGTTTGGGGAAAATAAAAGCCCTTAATGAACATTTCTGACTGTTCTTGGAGCCTTGGCCGTTCGGGCAACTTCACACAGAAGAACACAGTTTGCTGGCCACTGATACAGAGATGATCATGAGGTTCTTCTTCTCTGGAATCCTGCCTCAAAGCAGACCAGTCGTTCCCTGATGTCATCGCGAGGGACACATGCATCCGTAAGCAGGAATTGGGGATGGCAATGAAGGACCGGGAAGTCTGGCGTGGCATTGTGCAATCCATGATCTCGACTGCGGTCGAAAAATTATGATGATGATGTGGACAGTTCAGAAACCAACCTACTAAGAGTAAAATCATCATTAGTCTTTTTTCATTTATTTTATTTGAACAAGATTATGTGTGAACAATGGCTTCCAATAATGGCATGCTAACTTTCCAGGATAGAAAGCCTGCAGTTTCTATCAGCTTGGATTCCCCATTAATGATGTCACTGGTAGGCGGGAACTGTGCACAGCCCTCCTCTGCGACACAGTAGACAAAAATTGTAGTATCATGAGCATCAGAGAGCTGAGGACCAATTACACAATATGAAGATAAGGGCTATAACGGTGAAGCCATCCTGTAAGTAGCTAAATTGTCTTCATCTTGCCAGGGACCCTCTATACAACTCCCTCAAGGACCGCTGGTGCTGTATGGGGGTCTTTGGACCCCACTTTGAGAACCAATAACCCTAGACCAGCGCAGTGTTGATTTTGTCGACTAATACTATGACAAAAAAGTTTCATCTAACTTTTTTCACTGACGAAAACTAAATGGAAACTAAATGAAAACTAAGCTATGGTGACTAAAACCAAGACTAAATATATTGACAATTGCATCAAGAAATAAAAACTAGACTAAGGTCGCATTCTCACCTAATACTTCGGTAGACTCAGATCCGTATGGGCGGGGACATGGAATTCTTCCATATTTAATTGGCTGCGGTTTGCCTTCACACTGTCATTCGCAGCAATTGGAAACGCAGCAGGGGGGACCTTTATCAATGTGTTCCATTCATAAACTATAGCCTACACAGTGAAATCTATGGTGATAAAATTACACTCATAACGTGCATGTTTCGTGCCGTCTGGGACCCCCCCCCTCTCTCTCTCTCTACGCACGCAGCCGCCACACACTGTTCTTTTGGGCATGGAGGCACAGCGCTGCATGAGCGCACTGATATAACTCCCCAGTCCCACACAGTGACAGCACTCCATGTTTACGGCACGCACAGACAGACAGACAGAATATTATGTAGGCTATAATACACTGCAGTGTTTTTATGTGTTTTCTTAAGCAATTGATTAATGTACACGTTCTCATTTCGATCAGGGCTTCAGTCTCCTTATTCGACCACGTCTATCCACAGTAACGGGACATCTTTGCGCTGCGTAAAATATTCCTTCTCCGTCTCCAACTGTGTTCAGCTCCTCACCCGCCACATTATGTTTGCTTCATTTCCTTTATTTACTGCGGATTGCATTCACACCTGCACCGAATCGTAGTCAAGTGCGATTCGAAGCGAAGCGAAACCCACGTTTTTGGGAGGAGTAAAATGCGGTTATTTGCTGCGCATTAGGATTCGAATGAGCCTTCACACCTGCCAAACGAAGCGCACTTTCTGACAATGCGCAGCAGGATTCGTTTTAATCGCAGCAAAGCTCTCTGGTATGAATGCGACCTAAGATGTTTGGAAGGGACTATAGTGGACAAGAGATCCAGTATAAGTGATTTTACACTTGGTTGCATGCTGAAAATAGCAATAGCATACAAACTCACAATGGCTCGTAATGGCTGATCAAAATCACAAAGCCCGCCAAAATACATTTTAGTTGACTAAATCAACTATAGATTTAGTCGACTAAAGTCTTATGATATTTAGTTGACTAAAACTAGACCAACACTAAAACATTCCAGGTGACTAAAATGTGACCACTAGTAGACCATGCACCTGGCGCCCCCAAAAAACACATTTTAAAATAGTGAAAATACCTCAAAAGCTCAGATCCGCTATATTCACTACCTAATTTCACGAGTTTTCGAATGTATTTCTGACATTGCATTACATGCAAGGTTTTGTGTGTGTTTCTGTACCAGACAGTGCTACCTGGGGGAATAAGTCTGTTATGGCTCCAGTAGCTATACTCACTCACTCTAAATAATTTCCCTGAACGTTACGTTTCCGCCATTAGTCAAACATCCCTGAAAGTTGTCCTTGGAACGTTTGATCTCTTTGCCTCTCTAAAAGGAAATGAGACTTATATTTTCTAGGAAATGTCTTCTCTCATGCAACTGCTTTTCATACTTGAGCAACTCAGAAGTCATTATTTTGCAACACATGCTCTTTGTCCTCTTCTGAACAGAGCTTGAAATGAATCATGTGTAGTAACAAAGTACATTTACTTGACTACGTAAATACTTATTAAGGTAGGGTATAAGTGATTTTTTCTTACAGTAAAAGGCTCATTGCGGTTTGTTCTCCTGTAAACTTCTTGTAATTAAATGAAGTACCATGACTTTATGCCCACTCCTCCGGCAATTTTTGACTCCATTTTCGTTCCTGTTGAGCACCTATGATCTCTCTTTCGCTAAACACTTTATATTAATGAGGACTAGCAATCAGAATATAGTTACTTATTTAAAAAAAATAATTAAACAAGGAATGATAAAAAGAATTCCCTACCTTAAGTATTTGTTTTTGTATAGTTTGCTTGAGTATTTGTATTCCACTACCTTTTGAAGACGAATATTGCACTTTTGACTTTTTGGTGTACATTTCTAAAGTTTGTTACACGTATTTAAAAATATATACAATGTAGAGAAAAGTGGAGAAAAGGTGGAGATACTAAGGGATAACCTACTGTCAGTGTGCACAGGATATTTGGAGCTGATCGTGATTGGTGGTTTGTGAGATTAACGCACGCACGCACACACACACACACACACACACACACACACAGAGGCCCACTTCAGAGAAATCCACACTGTTCTCAGCTTGACATCTAGGACCCCATGCTTATAAACAAGATTCATAGTGTCTCATTATGACAGCCTTGACCTCCCGTCCACAATGACTGTTTGGCAACAACAATAACTATAAAAGAAGGCTGCAGGCTGTCTAAATGATCAACCTGAGCACTCACTTCAAACTACCCTCCAGGCAGCGCTAGAACAAATACACATATTTGTTATTCAAGTAAAAGCAAACCAATACCGGTTTGCTTCGGCAAAATCAAACGTCCGTTAAAAGTCCATAGACTTGGCTGCCACATGACTGACGTCACAAGTTGGGGGTGCTGTTGATTTTTGGGAGCTTGCTGATTTCTGGGGGAACATGAGTAACACAAGCAAAGTCCACATAGCCTTGGCTGCCACATGACGTCATATCTGAAAGCCAGACGTTGGAAACGTACAGTACAGTACTGTACTCATGTGTATACTTACAGTGACTGTGTGTCCACTTTACTGCAAGTTTGAATAATGCAGGCTGATAATCCTCACCCGTCATTTTAGATACCCTAATTGAAAAACTTGTCAACGTTCAGGTAGAACACATAGGATCACGTGTTTTGATTGCCTGCGAGTTTGGTCTTTTCCGCTCCTGCAGGAAGTGGCTGTGGCCGTAAGCAAGCGCATAGTCTGCTTATGCCAGAGTCATAATCAAAGCAAAGGTTTGAAGTAATTGTAATATTTGAGATTTTAAGTTAAATTGCCCCAGCCCTAGGCTGTAAGATTAATTGGCTAATTGGCTGGATCATCTTTTGTCTGGCATGACTGGCTCTTTCTCAGGCTTTCCAAAACAAGCGCAATTCGTTTCTCATGGCGTTTATAATCTACTCACTGGAGTGAAAACATAGTAATTTCCTATTGTTTTCATTGTAAGTAAGTATATAGTATAGTGGTTCTCACAAGTGTTGATTCCGTCAACTAAAACTAAACCAAAAATGTTTGTCGACTACGTTTTTTTTCACTGACAAAAGCTAAAGGGAACTAAATGAAAGCTAAGCTATGATGACTAAAACTAAGACTAAATATATCGACAATTTCGTCAATAAATAAAAACTAGACTAGGGACTAGTGGACAAGAGATCCAGTATATGTCATTTTACACTTGGTTGCATGCTGAAAATAGCAGATCTACAAGGTCACAACGCGTCACGCTACTTACTTACTTAATCCTCTTCATTCCCGGTAGAACATAAGGCTGCGACTGTGAGCTTGTAGATCGGCTATTTTCAGCAATCGTAAAATCAGCCATTACGACGGCATCAAGGCCCACCAAAATACATTTTAGTCGACTATAAATCAACCGTAGATTTAGTCGACTAAAATCTCATTTAGTCGACTAAAACTAGACTAACACTAAAACATTCCGGGTGACTAAAATTTTACGAAAACTAAATTAAAACTATTAAAACAACACTTAAATTATTGTGGTGCTATAAACACATTTAGCTGGGGACCCCTTGGGAACCCCCTCAAAGACCCCTTTGTATACATGGCCAGAATATTGTTGGGTGTCGCCAGCCCACAAGGTTGAGAACCCCTGCTGACAGTATGTGCGTAAAACAGCCATCCTGCAGCCAGTTTCAGTGCAAATTGAAAGTCTGTCAATAGAGCGTCGCAGTCCCTCCCCCTTTCAGAACGACGAGTGGCCCAGGAGATGAATCGCAATGCATTTTGCCCATAGGCTTTTCTTAAAGTATTTATTTAAAGACGGTTACACCGCGGACAAAGCCAACTCGGATCGTGACAAATCATGACAATGAACACAATATTTTGGGCCGATCAAATCATTAGAAAGAAGAAAATAAAGGCAGGAGACAACACTATTTGTTTTGTTTTTCTTCTTATAAATTATTTGATCGGCCCAAAACATTGTGTTCATTGTCATGATTTGTCACGATCCGAGTTGGCTTTGTCCGCGGCGTAACCGTCTTTAAATAAATACTTTAAGAAAAGCCTATGGGCAAAATGCATTGACAATGAACACAATATTTTGGGCCGATCAAATCATTAGAAAGAAGAAAATAAAGGCAGGAGACAACACTATTTGTTTTGTTTTTCTTCTTATAAATTATTTGATCGGCCCAAAACATTGTGTTCATTGTCATGATTTGTCACGATCCGAGTTGGCTTTGTCCGTGGCGTAACCGTCTTTAAATAAATACTTTAAGAAATGCCTATGGGCAAAATGCATTGCGATTCATTTCCTGGGCCACTCGTCGTTCTGAAAGTGGGAGGGACTGCGACGCTCTATTGAGAGATCATACTAACAAACAGACCAAATGTATATGAGAAATGATGTCTGTTATTAGACTCTCAAATCTGTCAGCAACATGGCCGTTTAGCTGTGTAAGTGTATGTGTGCATGGATGTGGGAAACTAACTATATTGTACTGAAGTAACAGTAATAAAGAAAAGAAACATGCTGGCGTGGGGGGGGGGGGGATCGGGGAGAGAGAGAGAGAGACAGGGACATGCACACCTAGACATCAAAGGGGGCTTCAAAGCCCCTTCCCTTTTACCCGTCTGTAAAACAACTGCCTTTTCCATGCACGAATGTAGCATTTACTATAGGGTGAAAGATGTTGTAGTAGATGATCTGTGCTACTGTCCCCAACCAAAGAAGGATTACACCAACACCTTGATCTCCTGCACACATTCTCACAGGCGTGGTCTGCCTCTGACAGTAAATCTAACCAACACAAAAACAAACAAAAATACATATTATATTAAAAAAAAGACATACTGTAGCTACCAGAACCAACAATTCTCATGTGAACTGTTGTGAAATGTTGATAAGAGATGATTAGCCAATGGAATACAACCAGTTTAAGGACTATAGTCCCACTAACAATGATGTGTTTCCCGCTCACTAGACCTACTCTGTTTAGCTCTGTTATACAGTATAAACGGAGCTTCTGCATTTTTTTTTATAGTTTGGGGGGAAAATGCTGCTAATTGTACAAAAAGTAACTGAAAGATTGCTACTATTTGTTTCAAAAAGCTTAAAGCAAGCTACCTTTTCCAACATGTACTGTAAGTTTTCCAAGTGGCACTGTGCTATATCTGTTTACACAATGCTATCCAACTGTACTTTCCCCATGTCTTTTCTTAAATTGTTTTATTATGCTTTTGACACTTGCTTTGGCAATGAAAATGTATGCTTTCTCATGCCAATAAAGTTTATTTGAATTAAATTGAATATTCACTTTCTCTAACATTTGCTTGTCCAACACACCTAACGTACAGCACTTTAATCTTCAAACAGAAAAGGAAATCAAACATTGAGAACACACTGAACAATCCCAACACCTCAACTTGACAAAGCTCTGAGGTGCAATGACGTGAGAGAGAGTGGTGATAAACAACTGTCTCTGTTTATGCTGAAAGCATGTGTGACGTGCCAATTCTCGCTGGCACATGCACCCTTGAGAATGCGGCCGTTGCCCGGGCCAGATTTACATTACATTGATGAATGTCATTTACAATTTAGGCATTTGGCAGACAGACAAGAACAAAAAAACTACAAGAAATACATTAAAATAGTCACCACGAGTCATATACGTAAGTTAAGAACATAACAGTGTGATATCTATAATGAAGCTACACAATAGAATGCTATGACTGCATAAAATGCTATCTAAATTACATAAATTGAGCCTATGCATACCGGTATGCCTGTAAGGTCGTCGAGGCTAGGGCAAGTGCTACGTATGGCGAATGCTACGGGCTAAGATGGAATCTGAAGAGGTGGGTTTTCAGACTACTGCAGAAGATTTGGAGTGAGTCTGCAATTTAATGTAATGTAATGTAAAGATAAAGTATCTCACCCATTGGCTTTTAACTATCGTGTCTGTCTACACATATATACTACTTTAACAGGTCACACAACAATGGACCATTTATATGCATATATTGACACTCGGCAGCTTTGTAAAGCTTTGCAGGTGTGAACTGAAAGTGGTTGTAAATGTATTATTGTATACGCACAGTCAGTGCACAACTGCACATCCATGCATGTTATGGATTGCCAATCCAGGATAGATAGCAACACCAATTTGAGTTGGTGGAGACTAGGAACAGTCAATGAGAGAGACCTATAGAGAGGGTGTGAGGGTGCGAGGGAGAAAAATACAAATAGAAACCTTCTGGTTTTTAATTAATAGCGTTTCGGTGTCAAAGCTTTCCTCAGCATGAAGAAAGTGATCAGTCCTGTTGTGTACCAGGAGGACTTCAGTTGCTGAACAAAAAAATAGAGCATATATATATGTTATGCTTGACGTACAGCACTTTAATCTTCAAATAAAAGGAGAGATCAAACCTTGAGAACACACTGAACAATTCCAACACCTCAACTTGTGGTGATAAACAACTTGTCTCTGTTTATGTTGAAGCATTGGCGCCTATAAGGCATTTTTATTTTATTTCATTATGCTTAAATAGCATGATGTGACATGTCAAACTAGTGTTTTTTTCATGATTCTGCATCCATTCCAAGCATTCATTTTGCACGAAAAACACTCCTTGGGCTAAATGGACTATGGACGTTTTTAGCCCTGGGAGTGTTTTTCGTGCAAAACTAATCCTTGGAATAGATTCAGAATGTGACTGCATACGTACTCTAGTCTAGTATATAGCTAGACTCTAATGACGTTAGCCCCAATCAAGTTAAATGTAAACTCACGTACGGTTTCATAACCTTTCGTATACAGTACAGTACAACATGATTGGCATTATCTAGCCAAGACAGCGCTTTAGCTAGACAGAGCAGTCGCTAGATGAATAATTTGAGATGTCCATCAACGCCTACAGCTGTAATCAGAGTCCCAGAAGTATGTAATTGTAATATACCAACATATTCTCACTCCCAAATAGTATGGTATATATTCCTGTATATATATTATTTACAGTGAGGTCCCAATAAAAGTCACAATAAACCAATTTGCATACATAATTTATATTCACACATATACCCAACATCAAAAAGTGCCTTTTTATAGTACAGTACTTAGAATGTGTACTCATAAACTTATAAAGAAATAAGCATAAACAACATATCAACAATACTTTTTTCCTCCCACAATATCATTGTCTCCACCAGGCCGAAGGCCTAGGGGGAGAGTATGTTTTGCACTCCGTCCGTCCGTCCGTCCGTCCGTGTGTCCGTGTGTGTGTCCGTCCGTCCGTGTGTCCGTGAGCAGCTAATCTCGGCCACCGTTAACCCGGTCGATGCCAAATTTTGCACACACACTCCCTGGATGCCAACGATGAACCTCTGCCCAAAACTTTCCAGAACGGCCTGTTATAGCGCCACCAAGAGGCCGCTTTGTGCAAAACAAGTTTTTGCACAGTACACCTACAGATTTTGTCCAAACATCACGCAAATTCGTACACAGTCTCTCTAGAGCCATTCAACGAAACTGGTCTTTCAGATTTCCAGAACGGCCTGTTATAGCGCCACCAGGAGGCCGCTCCAGGAGGCCGCTTTGTGCAAAACAAGTTTTTGCACAGTACACCTACAGATTTTGTCCAAACATCACGCAAATTGGTACACAGTCTCTCTACAGCCATTCAACGAAACCAGTCTTTCAGATTTCCACAACGGCCTGTTATAGCGCCACCAGGAGGCCGCTTTGTGCAAAACAAGTTTTTGCACAGTACACCTACAGATTTTGTCCAAACATCACGCAAATTGGTACACAGTCTCTCTAGAGCCATTCAACGAAACCGGTCTTTCAGATTTCCAGAACGGCCTGTTATAGCGCCACCAGGAGGCCGCTTTGTGCAAAACAAGTTTTTGCACAGTACACCTACAGATTTTGTCCAAACATCACGCAAATTGGTACACAGTCTCTCTAGAGCCATTCAACGAAACCGGTCTTTCAGATTTCTCAGACTCCATCCTGATTGGTTAAGATTGGCTTCCAAAGTTCACAGGAGTGCTCAGTTTCAAACAAAATGCTGCAAATCATGAACACATCGCGTGATTTCCGTGAAATTGTGCACCCACATTCCCACTAGGCAGAGGACGAAATGCCACATGAACAATTTCAACTCAGCCTCAAGGTGGCGCTATAACTGGCCGAAAAGTGTTTTTACCTCTAACTGCACGGATCTGTGGATAACTTTGTATGCCAACTCCCTAGAGGCCAAGGAAAAACCTTTGCCTGGAATTCTTCACATCTGCTCATCCTGGTGGAGACCTGTGCCCAGTAGGGCACTTTTTCTAGTTATAATTCATTCATTTGTTGTGTTGTTTTCTTTGTATTTCTTTTCCATTTACAGTTGTTTAATTTGTTTTCCATTTACAGTTGCGTGTTGCTGCATAACATGTACATACTCATATATACATACAATACAACAGTCTCAATGTTTTTCAGTGTTGCAGATTCAACTTTCTCATATATTTCAGTTTCATACTTCATAGACCAGTGGTTCCCAAAGTGGGGTCCGGGACCCCCAGGGATCCTTGACGGAGTTCCAGGGGTTCCCCAGCTAATTGATAGTTTGGAACCAAATTGACCCTTATGGGTCTGTAACTATGCATGTTCTCCCCGTGTCCCCCTCACAAAAAACATGCAGTAATCCTGGTCTCTAAACTACCTCCCCCTGGCCAGCCTGATGGAGGGGAAATGAACTGGTCGGAATAACGTGTTCCTTCCATGTGCTACGTCCGGCCAGGGAAACTCTCCCCTGTCAGGTGAAAAGAAGCAGCTTGGACTCCTCATACACAGAAGGAGCATGAGGTCAGTCCGCTGCCCTCCCCAGGTTGGCAAAGGAAGTGTAGCGCCCAGGATTACATTAGATAATTGACTCTGGGTGTTAAAAATCATGAGATAAAAATGTAGAAAAACAAAAATGGCAAGCAAATGCATTAAACAGAATTGCTGTACTAAAATATTCATGTACACACTAGTATAGTATTACAAATTATATAATACAATTGCTGTTGGGCAGAAACCTGGTATCTCTAAATTTCAACTATTTATGATTTGTACGATGCGACAGATTGGGAGCTTGTAGATCTGCTATTTTTGCTACTTTCTGGAGAGTAACACACACACACACACACACACACACACACACACACTTCCCGTGCTTGCCGATTTATCTGAATTTTGTCTTTCAAATTATGGGCTGTTGAGAGTGATTTCAGCAATAAGAACTCCCAAATGAAAGCCCTTTGGCTTCAGCACTGGTTTCGGCTATTAGTCACTTAAACCCGAGCTCTAGTGAAACAGACCTGAGTTGCAACTGTAGTTTGAGGGGCTCCTAATCCCTCCTATAAACAGCTATAGTGTAGATTCTGTCTTAACACAAACATAAAATGCCATTGACAATCCATCCATCTTCAACCGCTTATCCGTAGTCGGGTCGCAGGGGCAACAGCTCCACCAGAGTGTTCCAGACGTCCCTCTCCAGAGCAACATTAGTGACTTCCTCCTGGGGGATCCCGTGACGTTCCAAGGCCAGTGAGTTGATGTGTTTCCTCCAACTGTGCCTTGGTCTGCCCCGGGGTCTCCTCCCAGTGGGACGTGCCTCGAGGACCTCCCTAGGGAGACGCCCGAGAGGCATCCTAACCAGATGCCATTGACAATGAATGGAGAATCTCCGTCATTACTGTATGTGTCCGAGCAAATCGGCTGTCTGTATGTCTGTGGGTATGTCGATGGAAACCCTTGGCCAATAAGGGACAACCATTCTTGGTGACGTAATGTTTCAAGGTTGGTATAAGGTCAATAATTAATTAGAGCGCCCTTCACTTCATACAGGGGTGATTGTGATTTTACTTTATTTCAGTCTACTCTAGTCTACATATCTCTTTGCCAAGAATAGCTGATCTACAAGCTCACAGTGTATAATGAGTCACGTTATATAAAAGATGAGTTGATGTCGTGAACTGCATTTACAAAAGTCAAATTCAGATAACAGTGACAATCTAGTCAATAGAGGAAATATACACATGTTTCTGTGGCACAGTATACAGTATGATGATGAACCATATTATAATTCCTCATAAAACATGTTCAGTGTTCACTGTTCACAAATGCTGTACTCAATTTGTGTAACATACCTCAGGGATGTGTAGAACTGTGCGTGCGTGTGTGTCGCATCTGAGTCCCTTTCAGTAGTGGCCATTATCAAAGCACCACGGTGCCAAATCCTCCTCAGATATACCAGTATATTCCAATTTCAACAGTTCACTTCCGCCTTTATGAACGGATGGGAGGACTTGGGAGAGTGATTGTCCAGCTCTCTCCAGGTGCCAGAGGAGCACGTAGGGCTCCGGTTAGTGGTCATTCTGGTCAACAGCATGGACCTCCTGAGGCTGCTGTCAGAGTCCTCTTTCTTGATGTTGATGCGACGACAACAGTGGAAGCAGTGAGTGAAGTCCTGCAGGAGGTGACCGCTGAAGCTCATGTAGATCCAGGGGTTGCAGCAGCTGTTGAGACCGGCCAGCAGCGCGGACAGTGTGACCGCTGTGTTCTCCGAGTCTGAGAGAGGAGAGAGAGAGCACAGATCAAATACACTGACCAGAGCTAGTAGAATCTATTAACCCATTTAGACCTGAGGCCGATTCGTGGAAAAAAAGGCTTCTAAATAAAAAACAGTTTTCTGAAAAACCCTATGTTTCTATGTCAGTGGTGCTCATGAGCTTGTAGATCTGCTATTTTTTAAATAGCTAAAGTATGAACAAGGAAAACAACCGCACAATGTCTTCAAATGCAGTGACCACTTTTATTTACAGGGAAATAGCAACGTTTCGGCCTATGCGGCCTTCATCAGGCTATCTTTATGAACACAAATGAGAAAGCATCCTTTTTGTAGGCTGTCTGGCCTAAAGGTAAGCCTATCAGAGCAAACGAAATGACATGACATCACTCAACTTAAGGTGACAGGTACTCATGTGGTTAAATGAGAACAAAAAAGTCATATAAACAACTCAATACACCCGTGCAAAGTAATAAGAAGAAAATCATAATAATCCATATTAATCATGACAGTATACAAATGGTAATATTATTAAATAAAGTATACAAAAATCATGATCAAGAAACATATTGCAGGTTGAAACTTCATGAAAAACTTTCCCTGTGAAAGAGAAAAGGGAACAGTTTACAAGAGGTTAAAACCAGGTACAAAATCAAATCATCAACAATACAATAAGTTAAAAACTATATGGAGCAAACTGAAGGATAAAAACAAAGATCACAGCATGACATTTAATAAAAGTTCATCATTAAGGCCTCTAGGTGCCAATGTTTGGAGTGTGAAGATCCAGAATGCTTCACGTCTTTTTAACAGCAAATCATGATCGCCACCTCTGTGTGGTGGATCAACTTGTTCAATGCCGCAGAAACGTAAAGAAGATATGTCATGCTTGTGATCATTGAAATGTACCGCCACTGGGTAGTCTCTATCATTTCTTCTAATAGAGCTTTTGTGCTCGCTTATCCTTAGCTTCAGTTTCCTAGTGGTTTTGCCCACATAGGCTAGACCACAAGGACAGCGCAGCATGTAAATGACGTGAGTGGAAGCGCAAGTAATGACACGGTTAATGGGAAACACTTTGCTAGAGTGCGGGTGGCCAAAATGATAAGTTTTATATGTATTGTTGCATTGGGCGCTAGAGCAGGGTCGGACGTCAGGACATGCCAGTGTTTATTAAAAACCGGCTTTATGACGCCCGAGTTGGGAGAGAATGTGGTAATGCAGGTGACCGAAAACCTTTTTTCTTTTCTCTCGCTCTTTTTGAGGAGGTCTGCCCGAGATTGTTTCAATGCCGTGTCATAGGCTTTTTGGATCCACTCAGCCGGGTAGCCTCTTTGTAGGAACCTAGCTGTCATATCATCCGCTTTTTTAATAAAATCTTCAGTAAGTGATTTATGTATTTTAGGCAGTGTATACATCACCGGGTGGACTGGGTGCTGACAATATAGGAAGCCATGTTCAGATTTTTTTTGGCATCCTCTAAAAAAACACTGAGTTCTTGTTGCACTAGTTCGTTGCAACAAGAACTCAGTGTTTTTTTAGAGGATGCCAAAAAGAATGGAGAGAAAATAAAGAAAGTTTTCGTTCACCTGCATTACCACATTCTCTCCCCACTTGGGCGTCATAAAGCCGGTTTTTAATAAACACTGGCATGTCCTGATGTCCGACCCTGCTCTAGCGCCTATATTCAAACACAAACTCCTGTTTGTAAACAAGCAAGGGCGCAATATAAAAGATATGCTTGTTCATGCAGACCAAAGGCATGCGCCTCTACCGGCCAGCCAGACACTGCTAGCCAACGGCAATTACCGCTGTGGCAGTTGCGCCCAACGCAACAATACATATAAAACTTATCATTTTGGCCACACACACTCTAGCAAAGTGTTTCCCATTAACCGTGTCATTACTTGCGCTTCCACTCACGTCATTTACATGCTGCGCTGTCCTTGTGGTCTAGCCTATGTGGGCAAAACCACTAGGAAACTGAAGCTAAGGATAAGCGAGCACAAAAGCTCTATTAGAAGAAATGATAGAGACTACCCAGTGGCGGTACATTTCAATGATCACAAGCATGACATATCTTCTTTACGTTTCTGCGGCATTTAATAAGTTGATCCGCCACACAGAGGTGGCGATCATGATTTGCTGTTAAAAAGACGTGAAGCATTCTGGATCTTCACACTCCAAACATTGGCACCTAGAGGCCTTAATGATGAACTTTTATTAAATGTCATGCTGTGATCTTTGTTTTTATCCTTCAGTTTGCTCCATATAGTTTTTAACTTATTGTATTGTTGATGATTTGATTTTGTACCTGGTTTTAACCTCTTGTAAACTGTTCCCTTTTCTCTATCACAGGGAAAGTTTTTCATGAAGTTTCAACCTGCAATATGTTTCTTGATCATGATTTTTGTATACTTTATTTAATAATATTACCATTTGTATACTGTCATGATTAATATGGATTATTATGATTTTTTTCTTATTACTTTGCACGGGTGTAATGAGTTGTTTATATGACTTTTTTGTTCTCATTTAACCACATGAGTACCTGTCACCTTAAGTTGAGTGATGTCATGTCATTTAGTTTGCTCTGATTTAGGCCAGACAGCTTACAAAAAGGATGCTTTCTCATTTGTGTTCATAAAGATAGCCTGATGAAGGCCACACAGGCCGAAACGTTGCTATTTCCCTGTAAATAAAAGTTGGTCACTGCATTTGAAGACAGTGTGCGGTTGTTTTCCTTGTTCATTTTTGGGGCACCGTCCCCTCTCCTACGCACCTGTCGCCTGTAGGTGTGCAAAAGCTTTGCTTTTCAGAAATAGCTAAAGCTAAAACACCAAAAGGGGTTCCCGTCCAGAATGGGTATTATTAACCATGCATATCATAGATCTTCAACAGGGGGTCCGTGACCCTTAAAGCCAAGGCCATGGTCGACCCCCAAATTGATATATACAGTATTTGGAGACCCCATCTGAAAATGGATAAAGTGGCTAAAGTGTGATGCTTGCTGTATTAACACACAGGGACCCCATGGAACTCCCCATGGACCCCCTGGGCCAATGCCTTACGGCTTACGCGGTCCTCAGAGTTACTTTCTTTAAATTAACCACTTGAACCCTAGCATCTGTTTTCTGCGCTGCGACACGTTCAAATTGCTTTTTTATTACTACCGTCCTGCTATTGCAATCTTGTTGGCAAAGAGATTTCGTCTTGATCTATAGGGGGGGGGAAAGCAATCCAGGTACAGACTACAGAGCCAACTCAGGTCCAGTTGTATTAAAGGGGAGTTTCGCACAAGCTGTTTTCTTACCGTATATATGAAGACACGTATCCATTTGTCATTGGAAAAAAAACATGCCGAGAGTTCCATAACGAATTAGCGGATTTACCGTCCATTTGGGTCAAACGCTAGAACTCCTATTCAATCGCGCAATTGGTTTTAGTTTCTGTTGTAGATGATATCACAGCAACACTCCATGCATTGTTGACACTGCACTCTTCCTGTTCTACGTCAAGGTTAATTAAATAAGGTTAGAAAGCGAAGACCGTACGGTGGACTCCATGTTGCTCCATGGAAGGAAAGAAACATGCGCAATGTGGCCTGGGCCGTGGCTCAGCGGTCCAGGCACCTTGGCCGGTAGCCCGAGTCTGGCAGTGTGCCGCCGGTTCAACTCCCGATCCCTACGGCCTTTACTGCATGTCACTCCCCCATCTCTCTCCCCCATTTCCTGTCAGCCTACTGTCTGTCCCTCTATTAAAATCACACCGTGTGAACTGAGTGGTGCAACTCCCCTCTCCCCGGGTTAGGAAGAAATTCCCCTTTAAGTCTATAGCTCAAACTACTCACCATCCCACTGGAAGTTGTCATCCCACACCGACCACATCTGCACGATAAAGAACGGCGCCCAGCACACGATGTACGCCAGAACGATCACAAAGGTCATCTTAACCGTCCTCAGCTTGGCCCTGGATATGCTGGTGACGCTGCTGACCGAATTGTTCCCGATCAGTCCCTTCTTGGCGGCGGCAGCAGCTCCCGCCCCCGCTGTGGGCGCTTTCCTGGTCTTGCACTTGACGTTCTTCCAGATGCTGTGGCAGATGAAGCCGTAGCACAGCATCAGGACGGCCACGGGCACCAGGAAGATGCCCACGGTGATCCAGGTGATGTAGGCCTTCAGCCCCCACGGCGCCACGAAGTGGCCCCAGCAGTCGTAGACCTCGGAGCCACGCTTGACCTCGCTGAGGGAGAAGATGAAGTACTGGGGCGTGCTGAGCGCCAGGCTGCACGCCCAGGTGGAGGCGATCATGACGTAGCAGCGGCGGTGGGACTGCCTCAGGGTCTTCAGGGGGTGGCAGATGGCCATGTAGCGGTCCAGCGTCATCATCACCATGATGTAGGCGGAGGCGAACATCCCCATCACCTGCAAGGGGTTCACAGTGGGATTGTTTTAGCTATACTTAAAGAAGCACATTTTCAGCCATATCTTCATATAATTGGTCCTGACTAATTATGCTCATTATAAAGATTTTGATTGAGAATTACTATTCTCATTGGTGGGCTATGGATAGTTCCTAGAAACCTGCCTGCCAGTGACATCACCGTTTGGACATTTCAAACAAGATTTCAACTTTTTTCCCCCTACAAGCTCACAACATGTTGTGTTTTGAGCTTGTAGATTAGTTAGATTAGCTATTAGTTGTTAAACGTTCCCCCTGAATAGGGATGATGGGTTTCAAGTGGATATTGTAAGAGCAATGTCTTCTTGCTTTCTTGCTGTTTTTCCTTTTTTTGCCAATGGGATCCCAGATTGGAATTGACCAAACCTGCCTCCTCTAAGGTCACATTCTCGCCAGAGAGCTTTGCTGCGATTAAAACGAATCCTGCTGCGCATTTTCAGAAAGTGCGCTTCGTTTGGCAGGTGTGAAGGCTCATTCGAATCCTAATGCGCAGCAAAGAACAGCATTTTACTCCGCCCAAAAACGGGGGTTTCGCTTCGCTTCCAATCGCACTTGACTACGATTCGGTGCAGGTGTGAATGCAATCCGCAGTAAATAAAGGAAATGAAGCAAACAATGTGGCGGGTGAGGAGATGAACACAGTTGGAGACGGAGAAGGCATATTTTACGCAGCGCAAAGATGTCCCGTTACTGTGGATAGACGTGGTCGAATGAGGAGACTGAAGCCCTGCTCGAAATGAGGACGTCGTGTACATTAATCAATTGCTTAAGAAAACACACACTGCAGTGTAGCCTATTATAGCCTACAGAATATTCTGTCTGTCTGTCTGTGCGTGCCGTAAACATGGAGTGCTGTCACTGTGTGGGGACTGGGGAGTTATATCAGTGTGCTCATGCATCGCTGTGCCTCCATGCCCAAAAGAACAGTGTGTGGCGGCTGCGTGCGTAGAGAGAGAAAGAGAGAGAGGGGGGGGGGGGTCCCAGACGGCACGACACAAATTGCACCGAGCCACCGAAGTATTAGGTGAGAATGTGACCTAAGATGATTAGACCCAAATGGTGGCATCAGTAATGAGCATTGCTGACTGAGGACCAATTATATGAAGATAGGCCTATAGAAAATAGGTGAAGTGGTCCTAATATGCCTCAATGCTCAATGTAGAAATAAACTGAAGTTTTACTTGAGTAAGAGTACAATCTGTATACAAAAGTAAAAGTTATACTTCATGCAGAATGTCCCATTTTTAATTTGTTGCTTTTTTAGTTGTTTTTAATTTCTCATCACATTCAATCTGTCAAATAATTGTATGAGTAGCAGGGTCTACAATATTTACACGCCACAGACAATGAGCCCTATACTGATTGTATACCTGCAGGTGTTTGACTATCCTGCAGAGGAAGTCTGGTCCATAGAAGCGGTAGGTGATCTCCCAGCACAGCTGGGGCAGAACCTGGAAGAAAGCCACCACCAGGTCGGCCAGGCTGAGGTGCTTGATGAACAGATGCATGCGGGAAGCCTTCTTCTTGGTGTGATGCATGGCCAGCAGCACGCTCACGTTCCCCAGAACGGCCGCCACGAAGCTCACGCTCAGCACGGTGATCTCCAGCTTGGCCACCTCTTCGTTCCTGGCGAAGGGATCCGTGGCGTTGTTGACCCGGAGGGTAGAATTATTGTCACTAGCCGGAGGAGTCCCCGTCGTCCTCAGCATGGTGACCGCCGTGGGACTGAACATCACGGACTGATTGAGTCCGTTTAGCCGCGCGTGGTTAGGAGGGCTGTGCTGCCTGTGCATGGCGCAATCCCCCCTAGCGCGCGCTCCAGCTGGGCGCGCTGTGGTGTGTGTGTGTGTGTGTGTGTGTGTGTGTGTGTGTGTGTGTGTGTGTGTGTGTGCGTGTGCGTGTGCGTGCGCGTGCATGTGTGTGTATCAACCGATGCACAGTTTCTGCCGTATAAAGTCTAAATAAGAAGAAGAAGACTCATGCACACACTCATGCACAGTAGGAGATCCAGCTCTCCTCAGAAATACTCTGGCTTCTGGCGGCTGTCACGGTCTTTTAAAGTCGAGTCAAATTTCACGGAGCGTGCTGCGTGTGCGTGATGTGGACACAGCCAAAGCCAGCCCTCTGTGCGCAAACACAGCCAGTGACCTAGCCATGAAGAAACTTCACCCTGTTTTTTGCGCTCGCTGCATTTACAAGATTTCCGTATATATAAACATTCAGATTTCAAATATAAAGTACTCACAATTTGTCCCACGGGTGTTAGTTAGTTGCAGCTCCAGCGATTAGAATTTCTGCATCCCGCGTTGTTTAATAAAAAGCATTTTTATCCGAGGTGTTATTTTGCCATTGGCTTTCAACTACGCGCCCCTATCGGTCGGGAGGAGGGTGGCACTCGGTGTGTTCGATATGTACGCTGACCGCCCTGCCAATACAGACTAATAGGCGAGTGCGCTCCCGGTGTGCAACTGTGGATTTCCCAAACGAACCCCGTTTGAAAAAAGTAGCCGGGGAGCTCGGACAAAAATGCTTTTTATTAAACAACGCGGGACGCAGCAATTCTAATCGCTGGCGCTGCTACTAACTAACACCCGTGGGACACTTTGTGAGTACTTTATATTTGAAATCTGAATGTTTATATATACGGAAATCTTGTAAATGCAGCGAGCGCAAAAAACAGGGCAAAGTTTCTGCATGACTGTCATGATAATCATCATGGCAGTCATGTTCCAGGGCTACAGTGACCGTGCTTGAAGCGGACACACATGATGACACAACCCAACATAACACGCCGTGACGCCGTCAACACAGTCAGTAAGTTCCCACCCCCTTTCAAATAGTTTCGATTCGTTAATATGACTAGAATATATATTAGAACAGAGGTTCTCAATTTCAATTCAAAGTGGGGTCCGGGTCCGGGATCCGGGAAGGATGTGTCCTCAGGCTATCAGGGGGTTTCTGCATGCGCAACGCGGCTGCGGGTCCCCAGCTAAATTAGAGTTCAACCACTTAACATCGTAGGCCTACTTGAAAATAGATCTACATGCTCATAATGCACCACCCTGTGAGCTTGTAGATCGGCTGTTTAAATGCGACATTGTAAAATAGGCCTAATGGCCTATATGTAAAATAGCCTATTTTGTGGGTCATTGGGCTATATAGTATTCGGTCATGGTGCCATTTAATTAAGCAAAAACACTGTCAGTGATTGTATTTCCTGACAATTGTGTTGGTTTTAGTCCCGAACAGTGTTGGGCAATATTCGCTATAATAGATTAGCTATACTTATAACTCGTATTATGTTACTTATTACTTATCCTTAGAAAAAGTAATAGGCCTAATATTACTTATTACTTTGAATCAATCAAGACTAATATATTACATATGATATAATATACATAATATTACTTTTGCGCCCGTCAAAGTCGCCCCAAAAAGTTTTAGTTTTGCATGAAAAACACACACTAGCTAAAAATGTCCATAACCGTCGTGATGACGTCTGCACATTTGGGCACGTTTTTAGCCCAAGGAGTGCCCAAACTAATGCTTGCAATGGATTCAGAACCATGAATAAACCATATAGTTTGACACGTTACATGCTACTTAAGACATTTTTGCCTTAATAATGGTAATGGTACCCAACTTTCAACCCCTGAATTTACCATGATCCAAAATGTATGTAATCTAGATCTAGACTCTAGAGTCTAGATCTAGAGCGGATCAGCAGTCTACGATTATAAATAAACACTCAAACCCACAGTTCCACCAAGGCTCGTGAAAATAGTAATAATATTACTTTTGGAAAAAAGTAAATGATTACTCGAAATGTGAAAGTAACTATGTACATATTACTATAACATAACATAACATATTACTGGAAAAAAGTTATAATATTACTGAAAGTAATATATTACTTAAGTTACTTGACAACACTGTTACCCAACACTACAAATGACATGTTAAGCGAACCAATTATGGTGAAAAAAAAAAGAAACGGTCATTTTTGATGAGGGAAAAAGAACATGAGGGGAAATCACAATTTTTGGGCACAACCTTCAGTAGTTCAGTCCATAGACTGTAAAGAAATATGGACAAAGCGTTCTCCGGGTCTGATATGGACGTAAGATGAAGCCTGTCAGTCCTTGAATTGTAAATCGACATCTTTCTAGATCCGTTGCAGTCCCGAAGGTCTTGTTAAAAGATGGAAGCTCTACTGATGGGTTTCCACACAGCTCAACCTTTTCCGGATCAGGGCCTGATCTCGAGTGTTTGCGGCCCACCCATCTGGCCACGGCAATTACTCAATTAGACTTTAATGTTTTGTGGATTTGGTGAAGGCATATGACCGGGTCCCCCGGGAGGTCCTGTGGGAGTATGGGGTGAAGGGGACCTTGTTGAGGGCCATTCAATCTCTGTATACACCATAGACTGTAAAAAATATGGACAAAGCGTTCGCCGGGTCTAACATGAACGTAAAATGAAGCCTGTAATAATATGCTAATTCCTGATGTAAGTCGCCATGTTTCTAGATCCGTTTGGTACCAGCTGGCCATTGGCTGGCTCCGTTTTGGACCAGCTGGTCATTGGCTGCCCAGACAACGAGGCGGGACTTCCCCCCTTCTTCTCCGTTGGTTTTTATTTTGACTCGAGTGGGAGGAGAAGACTCTTGAGTGGGAGGGGAATCCCGATCATAGACTGTAACGGTAGCCACGCCCCTCAGAACATACGCGACTTTATGGTCATTTTTTTAATTAATGGGACCATAATTTTCCAAAAAGAATATTATGACATTAGAAATGAGACTTTAAACTAGTGACTGGAAGAAGAAAGTATTCATGACCATGTTTATTAAGGTAATACAGTCTAGGTGAAGTTGGGCCAAAATACATGGGTCTCTATGGAGCTATGGGGCTTTTTGGGTCCAGTCCAGCGCCACAACAGGCCATTATATGATCTACCGATTTCAAATGAGGCTTCACGAAATATCTGGCTGACTGCCCCCCTGGTATACACCCAAAGCGAGAGCTGTGTCCGTGTGCTCGGGAGTAAGTCGGATTCGTTTCCGGTGGGGGATGGCCTTCGCCAGGGCTGCGCATTGTCACCTATACCTGTTTGTGATTGTCATGGACAGGATCTCCAGGCGAAGTCGTGGGTATTCGTGTGTGTGTCCATTTGTACACTCTCAGAGTTAAATTAACCCATTCTGAACGGGAACCCCTTTTGGTGTTTTAATTTAGCATTATGTTATACTTTAGCTATTGAAAGATAGCAGACAAATGGAACCAAATGGGTCTATTTGGTTCCATTTGTACACTCAAGTTACAGACCCATAAGGGTCCATCTGGTTCCAAACTATCATTTAGCTGGGGTCCCCGGACTCCACTTTGGGAACCACTGACCTAGAGGGGAAAGCAGGCCAACTTGGCAGACTCTGTTTGTTTGTTGTGATTAGCATTAATGGAGGAAATGCCACTCACTGTGGTCTTCGAAGGCTGCAGTGGCTGATTTATCACCCTGCCTTGCTCTTCCTGTCCTATTGTTGTATATGAATCATCCTCACAATAACATGTCAACATATTCAACATTATCACTTTTCATTCCTGCTCACAGTACAGTAGGTGGCATGAACAAACAGCCGGGAGATTAACAAGGACGAGATGTTGAGACGAATAACAGTCCACACTAATTATCCATAATGTATAAATTATAGACAAGGGTTCAGGACACATAGGCCTTTTCGAGGAAGGTCAGAAAAAAATATGGATTTATAGACTGTTATTTGTCTCAACCGCTTGTCTGCTTATTGTAGAAATCAGCATCAAAACTCATTGGGTCTGTCAGTACCTTCTGCACTAGTTATTGGCTATGTAGAAGGAAGCACAGGTTTGTATAGGTTCATAGTCTAAAAACAATCGGAAATCCGTAAAATAGTTTAAGCACTATACTGTGAGAGTAATAATTGCTGTATAGTGTTCAGTATACTGTAACTGTCTCTCCAGCTCATAACCTTTTCAGGTGGGTCGCCAATTTCAGTTCCAATTTTGTCTGCTCATTTATTTGTGCCATCATTTATAATGTAACTTTTTTTAGCCTGTATGGGTTCTCTCTCCTGATTGGATACAATTGGCATTGTAATTGGTATTGACCTGAAAAGCATTTTTGAGGCGCGCCAGTGCCTCCTACAGCTTTTGTCCCCACACTGTAGGCTGTCTCATATTTGCCATATATTGACAATGAAAGTAGAAATTAGGTAAAGTTTGTGGCAACACAAACAGTAAATGCCATTGACAATGAAGGGAAAATGTACGTCATATGTAGACGAGCAAATCGGCTAACCATCCTGTCCATCCATCTTCAACCGCTTATCCATAGTAGGTCGCGGGGGCAACAGCTCCACCAGAGAGCTCCAGACATTCCTCTCCAGAGCAACATTAGTAACTTCCTCCTGGGGGATCCCAAGGCCAGTGAGTCGATGTAATCCCTCCATCTGCGCCTTGGTCTGCCCGGAGGTCTCCTCCCAGTGGGACGTGCATCGAGGAACTCCCTAGGGAGACGCTCGAGAGGCATCCTATAACCAGATGCCCGAACCACCTAAGCTGGCTCCTTTCCAGGTGAAGATGCAGTGGCTCTACTCCGAGTCTCCCTCGCGTGACTGAACTTCTCACCCTATCTCTAAGGGAGATGCCAGCCACCCGTCGGAGAAAACTAATTTTGTCCGCTTGTATTCGTGACCTTATTCTTTCGGTCATGACCCACACTTCATGACCATAGCTGGTGAGAGTAGGAAAAAAAATTGCTCGGTAGACAGAGAGCTTTACCTGAACAGTGCAGTACAGCGACTGTAATACCACCCCTGCCGGTCCAATTCTCCGGCTGATCTCCTTCTCCGTCCTCCCCTCACTCATGAACAAGACCCCAAGATACTTAAACTCCTTCACCTGGGGTAATGCCTCATTCCCTACTTGGACTGCACAATCCACCGGTTTTCTGCTGAGAACCATGGCTAACCAATCACATAAATTCTGTTGTTCATGAGATGATGTATAATGATAAGAGTGCCCCTCACTTCACACGGGTGTGATTTTCTGTTTACTAAAGAGCTGGAGAGACAGCCTGGGTAAGTGAACAGACACTCTAGCAATGACTAGTCAGAATATAGAGCTATTTAACACTTATTCTAACAAAAACTAAAATCACTTACTGCACCTTTAAAATATGAGGCCCCTGAGGATATATGAAAACCTCCGCACAGAGATCTTTGTAGCTATTATCGTACTCTTGTTTACGGAAGGGGAGGGGGGGTCTGCTGAGCATGCATGCTTTTTTATGTTGTACACACACACATGGACATGTTTATTGTTATTCCAAATGCCACAACCGGCAGCATACTGTATTGTGTTTGAGTGGGCTGGGCTCATGATCACACCACGTTACATACATTATGGTTTCCATAGTAGAAACTATACGTCATGGTTCCTGGATAGCTGAACTTCTTGGAATTAAATGTTGAACTGCAATGACATACAGCTGCTGGAAGCAGACATGCCTGCTTCTAAATGAGTTGTAAGGCAGTGGTCTCTGTTAAGAACATGGCCTAGGCCCTAGGGGATGCCAAGGTACAAAAAACAGGGAGACGCAGTTTACCAAAATAAATTGAATTTATTAATTAAGCAAAAAGAAGGAATCCAGAAATAAATCATGAATAAACAAATTAAGTGTGGAAATCAGTAGTCAGTGGTGTGTGTGTGTATATGCATGAGTGAAGTGTGTGTGCGGGTGCGTGTTGCATGTATTACTTAAGCAATAAGCCATGAGAGGTCTCAGGTTATCGGGTATTTTACAATGGGTCTTCTACCCCCCAGCCATTCACACTCAAATGTGTGAATACAGGCCTTGTACTTTTAACATTGTATCGTAAGTGTCATTTCCAGTTGTATGTACTGGCGGCTTTATTTGTGCTCAAAAAGCCCACAAAGACAAACAATAATCAGTGATAAAAAATAGATGAAGGCATATAAACTAAATAAGGAAAATACACATGAACAACTGATTTACCTTATTGACTGCACATAACTCAAAAGGAATGAATGAATGTGATGGAACCCATTTGAACAACAACCAGGACAACAACCAGAAGTGGCAACACACTCCATGACAAAACAAATGCTCCGTCTGTTTGGCATGCAGACAGAAGCACAATGACTTGTGAGCCGTGAGGTGACTAACACCATATAAGGTCCTTGTGCCGGAAATGACGGCATCAATGAAATTGAACACAACCCTTTACCAAAATGATCAAAGTGTAATAACCAAATATAGAAATTAAACATATATACATAAATGTAGAAAACTAAATGGAGAAAATAACATTGGGGAAAATAATAGTTATGGCAGCCAAAGTAAGTAGGAAATGAGAAGCACTGGCTACATGTTGATAAATGAAGAGCGGCTGGTATTTCACAACCAACACCATACATTTATAGTGAGAACAGACTTCAAGGAAGCCATGCCGTTGATCACAGCTGGATCTGACAATTAGCTAATAACGCATGGTGGCTCAGGTCACGCTGAAAAGGTTTCATTAATCTTAAAAGGCCGCTTTGATGCGCCATGCATGCACGAGCATGTGTGTGTATGTGTGTGTGTGCGTGTGTGTGTGTGTGTGTGTGTGTGTGTGTGTGTGTGTGTGTGTGTGTGTGTGTGTCAAGCTAAATGAGGACAGTGACCTCTGTGCTGTACAGCTTCATGTCTGCAGCTGCTCCCGCGGAGGCATCCTCCCAGGACACCACACGCAGGATGTGGCATTGGCTTTAACTAAATGAACCAGACGGGCAAAGTGTGGCCTGGACAGTAAATATAATAGTAAAGCAGTAAGATAAGATAATAATAAAAGAGAGTTCTCTCTCCTGATATATGAAAACCTGAAAATTCCTTTTCTGTTTACTAAAGAGCTGGAGGGACAGTTAATGATATGATATGAACTTTATTTGTATAGCGCTTTTCAAAACATAGTTCCAAAGTGCTGCACAGAGAACAGCAAGGAACAATGGCACACAAAACAATAACAAGAATGTATGTACAAATGGCTATTAAAAAAAAAAAAAAGTAAAACACTCTGTGTAAAGGTGGGTTTTCAGACGTGACTTAAATAGGGGGACGGATGGTGCTACCCTTATGTGCACTGGCAGTGCGTTCCACAGTCTGGGTGCCCGAGCGGCAAAATCCTGGTCACCCCGGGTAACTATAGGTTCGTCCAAGGGACAACCAAGAGGGCCTTATCCGAGGATCTAAGGGTGCGCCCGGATTTAGGGAGGGAGGGACAGCATCTCACGGATGTAAATAGGGGCCAGCCCATTTAGGGCTTTGAACGTAATTAGTAGAATCTTAAAGTCACATCTGGCGCTCACCGGCAGCCAGTGAAGATCTGCAAGTATTGGTGTTATATGGTCCCGTTTCTTTGTATTAGTCAGTAGTCGAGCAGCAGAGTTCTGTATTAATTGTAGACGGGATGTAATTTTCTTCGGAAGGCCAGAGTAGATTTTTGCAGTAATCGAGACGTGATGATATGAGGGCGTGAATAACAGTTTCGAGGTCCGGGGCTGAGAGGAATGGCTTGATTTTAGCTATGTTTCTTAACTGGAAGTAACAGGATTGGACGACTGTTGTTACCTGATTGAAAGAGAGGTCTGAATCAAAAAGCACCCCCAGGCTACGGGCTGCAGGACAGGAGTAACATTAGTGGAGAGGGAACCATGGTGCAGTTCAGTAGTTCAGTTCAGCTGTAGCATGGAAACTTCCACGATTCGTGCTAAGAATAAATCAGGGATTTACTCCTGAGACACAGCAGGCTGTCCTGTGTCTCGGGAGTTTCACCACATCACAGCAGACAGAAGGGTTTGCGTCATGGCCATTAAGTGCTGGTCAGTGCAAGATCCCCTTGCGATATCCTCTGGACATCCCCAGCTTAACCTTGGATTCTGGGCAGATGGGAACGGAATCTTTTGCCGGTCACACTCAATAAATATCACCATTACACACAGTCACACATCAACACAGACGCTGCAACTGCTTTCAGGGAGTCAGGGAGTCAATTGAAAGAAGATGAGGGTCTAACTGATTGCTCCAATGCAGTTGTGGGAAGAAGTGCTGATGTCAGACCTAAGTAAAAGTAGAAATACAAGACTGTAAAAGTAATAAAAGTCCTGTATACTAAAAGTCAAAGTATTCATTATGCAGAATGCCCATTTCAGAATCATGTTATTGGACTATAATTACTGATCATTAGGCGCCCTATATTTTATAATTCGGCTATTACAAAAAAGTAGATCTATACAAGGTCACGACTCACGATGCCTTATAGTTTTACTTGTCTGTTGGACAAGTGACTCTTGGTTTCGCTTTTTCTGTGACGCTCATACCAGCAATATTGTCTGGCATTATTGGCTGGCTTTCCTAATCATCACCTTTCCAATATTGTTAATAGCCCTAGAATGTCTGTAATCTTACATACATTTCATGTATTCCAAATATCAAATACACAGCCATATATCAGTCCTATCAGAGCAGTTATCAGACTGACCACGTCAGCATGTAAACTTGTAGCACTGCGTGTATACTCACCCAGTAATTAATTCCTAAGACTTTGAGTCAGATATTGTCATCTATCTAGTTTCATATCCATGTGAAGGTTCTGGCAGAAAACATATGTTATGTAAAATATCGCCACTTTTACATGAGGAAAAGCTAGACTGAAAATATAAAAACTTCCTTTGGGAACAGTCGATGTTTGGGAAGCACAAACATTATGGTGCACATTATTGTAATTATTGATCACACAATGTGTGCCCCATACATTTGATTTGTGCTCCTTCAGTCCTGCACTCATTCCAGGTCCCTCGCCTTGACTAAATACACATTTTATGTCAGAACTTTCAAATTAATACTAGTCCCCAAAAGTCTTAGGAATTAATTATTGGGTGGGTGCACAGGCAGTGCTATAAGTTTAAATGCAGACGAGATCAGTCTGGTAACCGTGCGCGGATAGGACCAGGCACCCACATACACATACAGTACATGGCTGTGTATTTGGAATACATGAAATATATGTAAGATCATAGACATTCTAATCTAGGGTTATTAACTTACAAATTTAGAATATTCACCTAATATTCACCAATTAAAACCAGCTTTAGTTAACTAATAGTTAGTTGATTTAAAATGTAGGCCTATTTGTGTGACAAGTGACTTTTGTGCCCGGACAAGTTAATGTCAAGCCCTGCCAGGCTTTTTATTTCTCTTTGCCGATGAGTAAGGCTGGGACCGAGGCTACTGTCAATGTAGGCTATCTTTGTTGTTTTTCTTGTTTTTTCGCCGCGGTTTTTCAGAAGTTAGACTGGGCCAGCTCTAAATAGAATGGGCCACGGCCCGGGTAGCCTCGGAAACCCAGACATTTTTATTTCCAGGGAGAAAAGAAAAGTCTGGGACCCAGTCCACTTCAATTCGGCATAGAGTAGCGCAAATGTCGATCACTCTCTGCTGATTTCTGATCGTCTGCACCTTTGTTAAATTGACGCACACACGTACACACATTAGTCTCATGTCGCGCAGCTGTGTCTATGACATAGAAAGCTTAGGTGGACCCCAGGCTACAGGTGGCCCTTCATAGTCTAGCAGCATTGAATAGGCGTTCACGCTAAAATCCATGGTTCCAATCTACAAATGGAGCCAAAATGGCCCGCAAAGACCCATTTCCTTCCATTTGTACACTCAGAGTAGAAATTAACTGTGTTAAAATCCACTGGAACATTATCATGTTCTGTTCTCCAGGAGAGCCTCAAAGTCTGGCGAGCAAACCAGTTTCTGTTTGATGTGTCCCAACACGGTCATATCCCCTGTTCCTTCGTCCATCCCAATTGACACCAGGTCCTGAAGAAAAGAACATGGAGTGCCCAACGCCACGTCAAGTGTGACGTCTCCCAGGATGAGCTGAACGCGTCCAGACTTCCGCACCACCATCTTTCCCACCAGACCCTCCCTCAGGTCACGCAGGGTGCACCTATTCCCCTCTGGTCGCTCTCGCTGAGACTCCGTTTTCACAAGCAAAGACGGGCTGCCATGTTGCATCCTTGCCTCTGTCCTTAAGGGGTGGGACTCTTTGGCTCGGGGCAGGCCAGGCAGGGAATCAGGGAGCTGCATGAAGAGCAGCTCTTCCCCCGCGCTGAGACTCCATCTGCGCAGGAGGTCAGACAAAAGGTCAGGCTCAGGGAGAGGGGGAGGCTGGGACAAATTGTCCATCGGTTCCCTATTAATCGGGAGGACGCCATCGTCAGGCGGCTCTTGTTTCACTCTAATCACAGGTCCTTGATCTTGCTCGACCTTTTCGACTTTGAGAAGAGCTTCTGCAGCATATTCCTCCTTGAATGCCCATCCCGATACCGCGAGGGGGAGCTGGACAGGACAGCTTCTCTCTTCACTCCTCAAAGAAGGGTCATCTAAAATGTTGCCTCGTTCCAGGTCACTTAGGTTCTCCTTGGTTTCCTCCTCTGCCTCCCTCTTGATTTTGACGACAGGCGAGGGTGCCACGCTCTCGTAGGCGACTCTCCTCTTCACCGTCATCTCCGATGGTCGCTCTTCGAAGATAGAGTGGGACTGGATGAGCTCCGGTCGAGCCCTGTTTTTAGATAGTTTTCCTCCGTCCCTCCTCTCTCTCCTTGGTTCGCCTTCAGCTTTTGTGTCTTTGGTTCTTCGGGCAGCCAAGTTTGGGGTAAAAGTTGGCTTCTTCACCCCTCCCAAGGTGAGGTCTCTGGCTCGTATGGTGGGAAGGCGTCCAGGAGACAGGGTAACTGGCAGTCTGTATCCCTTCAGCGTCCCCCTGCCACTGCCACCTGGCGTGGGTGCACACTGACCGCTGGACTCAGTAGAGCCTGGTTCAGCCATCTTCAGTTAACTTGTTTCTCAGATCATCAGACAAATGGAAATAATCTCAATTATTTTTGCAACATTCATCAGCTAAGTTGATATCACTATATCCTATCAGTGATACTGTATGCCGACACTTATAGATTGGTCACCCGTGCCCAAATTTGGACAATCCACCGCCTCGTCACCATGACTCAGACATAACCATACATAGAGTTCCCACTGCAGCTAGACCCAAATATGGAATATGTCATGCTGACTGCGACAGCATGACATCAGACCCAAACAAACCGTGTCATCATGACATCAGACTCAACAAACCATAAGGATCTTGACTCGAGGGAGTGCGGTGCCCTCTGCCGAACCGTTCACTCAGATAGTTCTGTCCAGAACCTCCGATCTGACCATTATGTCCATATATGGGCAGGGAACCTATACACCATGGGAGCTAGCACTGAGTTTTGACACTCATTTGGAAATGAATAAAGGTTACTCTAGATTCAGAGAAGAATAATAAAGTGTTAGTGGTTCAGAGCTCAAAAAAGGTTGATAGCCAGTCACCCAAATTTTTAAACACTCCTTGGCCTAAATTCGGCCATATCCACTTGCCCAAATGTGCTCACATCACATCCCATTTGTGATGACGGCTATGGACGTTTTTAGGCCAAGGAGTGTTTTTCGTGCAAAACTAATGCTTGGAATGGATTCATCATGAAAACCCCCTAGTTTGACATGTCACATGCTACTTAAAGTATGATGACATTTTTCTTATATTGGTTATCTATGGTGTGGTATACAAAAATGTCCATAACTTTCTTCCGGCAGAGCAGACCTTAATGACCAAATGAATAGAAAGAAATCACACCCGTGTGAATTGAGGGGTGCCTAAGCTAATTCATGTTGATTAGGTGATGTAATGGTGATGTAAAACAAACGGTGCCAACACAAACATTAAACGCCATTAACAATAAAGAGACAATATGACGTAATGAGTTACATTATGATGTACATTTTCCCTTCATTGTCAATGGCGTACAAAACAGACATTGAACTAAAGACAAACATCCTATGTATAGGAGAGGCTAGCGCCCCTCAAAAACACAAATAAAAAGTATGTCATGACATCACAGGTTAATCTCTATTCCTTGAGCTTTGGGCCTGTGGCTCCCCGGCTATGATAAACAGTGTCTCAGAGAATGCCATCGCACAACCTTCAGCTTTTCACCAGAGGAGATTTTTTTTTCTTTCTTTTAATCCAAAATTTGTTAATAGCAGAGGGAAACTCTTCACATACTAGACAACTAGAGCATGTCTGAAATAAGTGTCAGAACTGAAATCGACATGTAAATAAAATACGACATAAATGCTTAAACAGCTAGATGTAATGTTAGTCCACAGAAGTAAACCTTTCAAGCCTGTTTTCTCAACTCTACATTGTTTTCTCTGCGAGACATTATATAGGCTAAGGGCCGATTCATACTCCTATTTTAGAGCAGAATAAAAGTCGGTTTGGCGCTGTAGAGCCTACAATTTGACGTCATTTGAGGTTCGGGGGGGGGGGGGGGGGGTATACCGTCCTAAAGTCGGCTCTTCGGTGCTACTGAAAATTTCTGACGAGCCGAAATCATTTCGGCACTACAGCGCCGAAACAGCGGTAAAATAGGAGTATGAATCGGCCCTAAGCCATATCTCTAAAACTGGTGGGACAAACTGAACAACCAATAGGCTATGTCAATTTGAAGCTATGATCCATATAGTTTGCTTGTACAAATAGTATAGCTGCTTACAGAGATATGAGGCTAAGTTTGCACAATCAGTAGGCCTACAAATATAATTACACTGGGCATTCTTCTGATGATTTAACCAGAGTGCTCAAGTCGACTATAACTTTGGAACCGGCTAAGTGCCCCCCAGTGCCTCCCCAGACAGTGCCCCCCCCAGTTGTCCCCCCTATTGTATGGTTAATTTTGGGGGTAGGTGTAAGAAATGGTTAAAAATAGCCTGTAAAACGCTGTTTAATGCTCTCAGACTACGAGGTTACACCAGGACATTCCTTCGGAAAGCTCACAATACCTTCTTAGATGTAAGAGATCAAGGCCCAAAATTGGCCCTGGTAACCAGTTATTCAACACAGAGCAGACTAGTCAACAACAGATTAAAAAGGAATTTTGAGATTTTTTTCGGCCTACAGAAAAAAACAAAAATCTTAAAGACTATCTGGTACACAGCAAGCTAAAAGGAATCAACACACTACTGCTGCACTGCTACTACTATTACCGCTAAATCTGGCCTACCTATTATTATTACAACAACAACAGAGCAGTACAACTTTTCTTCTTTCTGCTTCGTGTGGGCATAGGGAGGGGAGCCCGGAGCGGATGGCTGCTGCAACCATAGGCTGCAACCAGTAGGGGTCCGGGGAAGAGAGACAGAGGGCGCGTTCGGAAATGCGCCCTGAACGCACTGGTGTGCTCTCTTGTCGTTCGTTTATTCAGTGCACTCAGTGCGTTGTCGTTCGAAAATCCAGTGCGCTGCACACCGGGTGTGCCGAGTGCACGCACTGAGCAACCCTACCCTGAGGGTAGGGTTGCTCAGTGTGAATGGTGTGTTGTAACTGGTCGTTCGTAAATAAGGCACACTGAACGCACTCTGTGACGTCACCGCCCACCACACTCAACAAACTGACCACATTCCCGGTGCGCATAGCCGAACGCGCCCAGAGGGAAGAGGGCTGGTGTTCAGTGTTGCCATGCCCGCTTATTATAAGCCACTTTGGTCTTGTTTTTCTGTAAAGTTGCTCGTAAAATATGGTGGTCTTCGCGGTTGCGGGGGTTTGTTTCTGAGTGTAGTTATTTAAACAAATGTTTAATAAGGTTCATGTATGTGTCCGCGGATCCATATATTAAAATATTTTGAATATTTTCAAATAGCCGATGAATATTACGGTATAATTTTGAATTGCAAATGTTGTGGAGTGGCTTGTTTTCATGATAGACCCGTTCGCTTATTTCTTTCAAAAAACCTGGCAACACTGAGGTTAGGGTTGGCAATGGTTCATTATTTCGCTGCAGTGACATACAGGTCTCAAATTGGAAATAATCCCACACAAAAACAAGCTCGTTTTTCTTTTTCATCCGTTTCTTATTTCTTCTTTGGATGTCACGCAACATTACAAAGCTGAAGTTGTTTTCGTAAAGGTAAGGCATATATATTTATAAATATATATTTCCCCTTCCAAAATGGCTACTAGCCTAGGGTAGCAGCCAGCTAGCCAAGCAAGCTGTACAACACATAGGCTAGGGCTAGGCTAGCATTAGCCAGGGGGGGGGGCAGCTTTTAGTCTGCCTGCATGCCTCTCTACTTATTTGCAAAAAGAGAGTAGACAATGGCGTCGTTTAATACTTTTCCCCGGGCCCCGACTAGCTAATATTAACATAAAACGTTATATTGGGCTTAACATAAGATATCGGTGACAGTGATTACTGGTGTACGGTCGGTGGTATTTAACTGACACTGTGCGTCGCTTGTTGTGGTCAACCACAAGAAAGAACCCCTCGAGGGTGTGCTGACACACACCACACGGGCCTTTTGATAATCAAAAAATACACTTTATTATTCAGTTTTGTCGTCCTTAATTTGTCGAGCTTATTAAAAATAATACTCTAGCACAGTGGTTTTCAACCCTTTTCATATCAAGGCCCATTATTTATTTGGCATTTGCGCCACGGACCACCATTTGATGACATTTAGCATCTGAAAACACTAAACTAAAGATTTTTTCCACAGATATTTGTACCATTAGGAGAGATAACAGGAAAACGTTTTCTTCTACATTCTCTAATTGTGTAGACTTCTTGTAAATTAAGTAATGCAGATGTTTAACAATAATTTAACTTGATAATGTAATATGAAACTAATTTAGTTGCGCTCTCAACAGTTAAAGATCTACACAAGGATCCATTTGGTTACAAACCCTCCCTCCATCATTTATCTGGGGACCACCTGGAACAGCCTCAAGGAAACCCAGCACGGGTGGCCGGTGGCGTTAGCCCTGGTTAACAATTAGCCCTCCAAGCAGAACCCAAATGCTACTGAAGTTTCTGACATTTGTTCGACCCAGTGCATTGGGTCCTGTTCCACGTCGTCCATGCCACCTGATTAAAACATTTACTGGCTCATGTTTACATGTTAAAACGCCTCCCCGCGGCATGTGACGCCATTATTTTCCTTGAGTTATTCTGAATTCGGTAACTTTAAGTAGCTATACATCCCGGTGCGAATATCTCCTGTGGCGCGGAAGCCGTTAAGTATTTTTAATATATGTTTGCCCGATTTGGAAGCTTGGATTCTTCTTGTTTATTGACACCTCATTGTACCGCCTATCTGGCTAGCTAGTGGCGCTATAGCTATGACACAGCAGATCAGAGGCAGGGACGTAGCCTCACAAGCCAACCGCACACCGGGAGGCGGTACAATAAACGGTAAACAAACAAGAAGAAATAAAGCGACCAAATCGGTCAAACAAAGATTAAAAATACTTAACGGCTTCCGCGCCACAGGAGATATTCGCACCGGGATGTATAGCTACTTAAAGTTACCGAATTCAGAATAACTCAAGGAAAATAATGGCGTCACATGCCGCGGGTCCTATTTTAGAGAGAATCTCCACATCCGCATTTAGGAATTTCCATACGAAAATACACTAGCGAGCAGGGACCCAACGTAAAACTAAACAAAATATCAAAAAAGTTTTACGTAGGGTCCCGAAAGGGGCTAGTTAACAATAAAGCCTGAATTATGCTTCGCGTCGTGTTTGTCCCGCATAGATAAATAAATAGCCCCGATCTCCAAGTTCAGGATGCGTCGCAGCGCGACGTGTTGCGAGCTTGTAGATCTGCCATTTTTAAGGTCAGCGACAGATAACGCAAATAAAAAAGAACAATATGTAACAAGTAAAGTACAGTACATAATACAGTTGACAGCAATTTGGGTGGTCGAATGTATTCTATTAATAGTTTCTGGAATGTGATAAACTGCTTGTTTGTTGACTGCCTTGACTTTTGCCAACAGAGAACAGACATTAGCCTTTTAGCCAAGCGACCACTTGTGCTTTGTTGCAGACTGACACAGACAAATCACAGCCACCGCCCGGTGGCTGGATGTTCGAACCCGGGCTCCCCCAGGCCAGAGTTGGTGTCGAAGTGTCCTTGAGCAAGACACTGATCCCCTAATTGCTCCCGATGTGTTGGATGGTACCTTGCATGGTTTCCTCCACCGTCAGTGTATGAATGTGTGTGTGAATGGGTGAATGTAATGCACAATCGATGTAAAGCGCCTTGGATAAAGGCGCTATATAAATGCACCCTCCCATTAGTCCCATTATATGGTAAATTTGGTTGTGTTTTTGTATTGGGTTTACATTATATCAGCTAGTAAGATGCATGCCAAGCGGCTGGATCACACATTTTAAACATTTTAAATTGCTTAGTTTGATTACAAGGTTTGTTGATGTGTGTTGTTTATTTGACATCGGCCATGTCTTTGTTATTATGGAGTTGCTCACAAGCTATAACCTGATAAATTGCAACGGCATAATCCTCAGTTAAATAAAAAGTGACATGACATGTCACTTTAATCTTGTGTTTTGTTTTTTTTCTCTCCCCAGTACCGTTTTCCCCCACCCCTCCCTATTCTTCTTATTCTTTTAAAGATTCTTCATTATCAAGCCGCCAAAGTGGAGAGTGCGATTGCAGAAGGGGGTGCTTCTCGTTTCAGGTAATTACTAATTACCAAATGTTTAGAAATTGTGAAGTTGTCATGCAAGCCCAAGTGGGGAATTGTTGACCTGTCATATATAGGATTGGCCAGTAGTCACTTGAGTGGCAGCGAGAGACATGGAGGAGTCGCAGGAGTGACATCACTTGGGCAGCAATGCAGCGTGCGTGATTTCTTTCTATGTCCGAGCATAGACATTGTAACACCCCGCCTGCCTCTGATTGGCCTACCGACACTGCCCGTCTTGCCTGTCCGAGATGCAAGGGTGGTGGGAAATAATAAAGAACATAGTACAAGAGAATGGCAACACGCGACAGTAACACGCCTCGGTCCCATCCCATGCTTACTTATCTACAAAAAGAAAACCCCCATAGTGGCCCCCGGAAAATCCCCCACCCACCCACTTTTCCCCTCACCCCATGTTTTCTTTCCCTTTTTACCTCTATGACGATTTCCTGTTTTTGGCTATATAGAAGTGTATATTTGTACGTCTCTAAATGTTTTGATGAATTAAAAACGGTGGGCCCTATTGTAAACAAGTGTAATGCTTTTATGGTATCGTCCACACACACACACACAGTTAACAGTAATACTGTAATTCTGCAAACTGTTAATAAATACTTCAAGTCTTCAATCAAAACATCAAGCATATCAGATGACCATGGCAGGACCCCCCCATACAACAACCATAGTTCCATGACATTCCACCATTTTTTTTATGGCATGCTAGGACATTTGTCTCTCCACACAAACCTAAATGTTTAACTTTTTAGCAGTAATTCTATGTCCATTATATGTCACTATACTGGTGTCATGCAAGACCTTTACTTACCTTTACTTTATTTGTTTATTTGGACAGGACAATGCATATTAATGGACGTCACATGGATGTAAATACACCGGATATAGCACAGTTGCTAATTTTCATCCGCAGTCCTCACAGGAAACACAATACGGAAAAACAGACAGTCAAACAGTGGAATACATTTACATAACATTACATAGGGAACACATTTTGGCCGAATGTTGTTTGCCGGTGCGGTACTTCGCAGTGTCCTTGAGTGGTGGCTCTGGTACTGATTCCCCTATCGGGCTTTCGTTTAATGAATTCACTTAGGGGGGGTGGGCACAGACCATGTAGGGTCTTGTATACGACCCCAACCTGTTTAAAATGTTTAAGTTATCAAGGCCTCCGGAGGTTGTTACAATGATGATATTGTTCACCGTGGGGTGATGGGCAACTGACTAGCCAAAGACGTTGACTCTGATCTTCATACATTGGCCATATTAGATTTCTAACCTCGGGTGACTGTAGAATATTCTCAGCGTTGTTTTTTGCAACCGCAGTGCAGGTCTCATTTACTATGGAATCGTGCATTTCCCATCAGTGTGTGCAAGCCCCCCTATATACTCTCTTTTCCAATTTGGAACTGTGGATGTGTGCAACGGTATCTAGTTAAACAAGACTAAGTTAGTTTGTCTGGCTAACACAGTGGAATTAACAGTACAGATGGAGAGGTAACCGGGTCATTGGCCTTTGAGGCTGTCTACTTGAATGCAGAGTCAAGTCAGTGACGTGTCTCAAATGCGCTACAGATTCTGTGTTGGGAGCATATGAGCCACTACTTGGCACATTGTCAATGAGGTGAAGCTAACAGCTCCTCTTTAGGGACTGTAATGTAGCATAAATTATATACATTATACGCAATGTTCCATCCTCTCCACTGTGTTCTTGTTTGTGTCCAGTGCTTCTTCGGGGGGAGGAGGTGGTCGGGGTGCACCTCAGCACTATCCCAAGACTGTCGGAAACGGGTATGTGTATAGTACAAAAAACATTTACCAACAAGAACATACATTTATTTGATTAAATCATAGGGGTCTAGCTGCCATTCCTATCCAGGGAATGTATTTATACTTTAAGCAATTGTGAGTGTTCAGGGCGACTGTGGCTCAGGAGGTAGAGCAGGTCGTCCAATGATCCATGGGTCGGCGGTTCGAATCCCGGCTCCTCCTGTCTACATGTCGAAGTGTCGTTGGGCAAGACACTGAACACATTGCTCCCGATGTGCTGGTTGGTACCTTGCATGGCTTCCGCCGCAATCGGTGTATGAATGTGTGTGTGGATGGGTGAATGTAATGCACAATCTATGTCAAGTGCCTTGGATAAAGGCGCTATATAAATGCACCATTTACCATTCTGTTCAGTTATGCAGCCATTGAAGTGTGCAGTCTACTTTGTCTCAAGCAGGCAACACATGATGAGCAGTAATAAGCCTTGACATTCGTATTGACCGACAGCAAGCTGGCAGAAAATAACTTAAAAAAATGTTTATCGCAAGTATTCCAGCCGTCTGTCAGCTGTGGGCTGCTGTGGAGTGATGGACATGCACTCTGCAGACAGACTGATACATGGGGTGGGTTGGCTGGATAGGACGCTAAGGACGGTCACTGGATGCTCCGATCTTCACAGAGTGTGAAGAATAGTGGGTCTGAGTACACTTGATGTTGACATGATGTTACTGGCACTTAAAGAAAGAAAAGCAGGTGTGCTTCCTCTGAATAGTGGATACTGCCCTTGGTTAAAGGTGTAGTGAAATGAAAAAAAACACACTTTTAGACCATATCCGTGGTCATCATTAATTACTTCCTGAAAACGAAAACGTGCTGCGTGATGAAGTGTAGAGATACACATCGATAAAAGCCAATAAAAATGAATCTCACCATGTTTTATTCCCATGCTTCCTGATTCCTCCTCCACAGCTGGTTTTGATTAAAGAACTATTCGGTTTTTAATCCAATTCAAGATGACATCCAGACAGTGTATTACTTGTTTTAAACGTAATCATCACGCTAAAATATGTATATAATCTGCTGGCTCTTCCCCATGTCTCCCTGTCACTTTGTTTACAAACGAAATCCACGTGCAGGAAGTCAGACTTTGAGACCCCATAGCCTGGAGGGAACTGCTGCATAAAGCACAGTCAGTTCTCAACGCAACACGTCAGCAGCGCATTGAGAGCTTGTGGATCTGTCTTTTTCGATTCGCAACACGCTGTAAACTGTAATCACATTGCATGAATATATCGTCCATCAGCGATTTTGGGCCAGACGATGGGAGACAAGAAGATTTTGCTATATCGCCCAACCTGTGTGTGTGCGTGTGTGACGTGCGTCTGTGCGCTTGTGCGTCTGTGCGTGCGCGCACAGCCTAATATGATTATTGCATTTTGTTGTCTTTTATTGCTATAAGATGAATGGTACTAAAAACAATTTCTACATGCATTAAAAAAGTGGCCAGCGGTTACAATGAAAGTGGCAAATTTCAGTGGTGGAGTAAAAACAATAAGGTCACATGGCTTTGGAGAGTTTGGGCAGCAGATCTACAAGCTCTCAACATGTCATGCTGCAATGTGCTGTGGGCTTGTAGATCACCAAATTTGATAAACTAGAACAGTGCTCGTGGGACATCTACAGCGGTGCCCGTTGGGCACTGACTGGCCTACTTGGAACGATGCAAGTTGGAAATGCATGCCCCACCCAGATATTATGTGTTGGAGCCTCTACAGCGGTGCCTGTTGGGCACTGGCCTACTTGGAAATATATATATTATGTCTGTCTCCCTTTTATGCCCATAAAATTATGCCCATTTGTAAGGCATGCCCAAATATGGAGTATATGCAGCCAGCTTGTGGAGTTCTGTCAGGCATGCCCAAATATGGAGTATATGCAGCCAGCTTGTGGAGTTCTGTGTCAGGCATGCCCAAATATGGAGTGTTGTGAGTTCAGAACAGGCCAGCTCCATATATGGACGCTGTGCAGGGCCCCGGTCAAAAGGCCTTTTTGGGCCGGTTCTGGACAATTGCGCACACGCACACTGTGTGCGCACACGCACACACGATAAACACCGAAAGGGAAATTCTTGGCCAAAACCGAATACCGATTATAGGAAAGTTGGCCGAATACCGAATAGCCGAATACATCTTTGTTGTAAAGCTACCCGATTATGGCAAAAGACATGATTATGGCAAAACCTAACTTAAATAATAAACACTTATGGGTCCATTAAAAAAACATCTAATTAATTGGAGGCTTTGTGATGAATTAATCTCAATTAATCACATTTTAATCGCATATCAATAGGCCTATTTGACCTGAGCAGTGAGCTTTTTTTTTGAGTACCATAGTAATAATAGTGATGATAATATTATTTATATAATGCTTCTCCGAGTACTTAAAGACACTTTTCACATGAGGAAACAAATAAAAACAACTTTATTAGTTGGAGTCTATGGAATAAATTAAAGTGGAATGAGATAGCAATATTCCAGGTGGGTTTGAATTTATAGGTGGTGGCATGTCTCTGACTTTTGGGAAGTGCATAGTTTTGACGGGTCTGCCTGCTGTCGACAGTGAAACCCTGACCATTAAACACGGGCAGACGCAACGATACAGTCTATCATTCATTGTTAAAGCTCCAAATGATATTCCCATTCGTCTTTGTGTCTTCCCGTGTAAACGCAGCAGCGAGTGTGAGCCGGTGTTAGAACGGATGGAAAGTATAGAGTTATTAAAGAGGACTCCTAACTATATGGAACGTTAGCTCCCATGCTAGCTACTAGCTAGTAGCTTCCCTCGTCAGACAACAGAACACCACCACAGATCGGGTGGAAGCTGCTGATATCACTACTTGTGCCCGTGGATGGGAAATAAGATTTAAAAGGCTATGGAAGCGTGGATGATAGCACAGATGTGTGCAATAAAGTTGTGTCGGATGTGTCTGTGCATCCCGTCTGCTGCTCGTGTGTTGTGACTGTCGCAGCGTCGCGGGCTGCTGATGCATAGTTAAAGAGCGTCATAAGCATGCGCCCTTCCTGCGCTGGAAGTAGCAGATCTACAAGTTATCTACCCATCGCAATGCACAGCGCTTTGGGCTTGTACATCTGTGTTTCCCCCGCAGTTTAGTTTAATTATATCGATTCACAACTTTAGGACCACTACTACTATTCGGTGATATTCTTTTGGCCTATTTGAGCCGAAACCAAATAGGCCGAAAATAATTCTTTAGCCATTTTCGGCCGAATATGTTCGGTGGCCGAATTTTTGGTGCATCCCTACACACGCATACAGAGACTTGGTGCATGTATAGATAGATAGATATTGAAAAAATAAACTTATTTTTTATATTGTTTATTTTTATGTTTGAAGCCTGTGCCTGCACTTCATACAGCACTATGTTCCGTATGCTGCTACAGTACATGTTTGCACTTGAATTTAAAAAAAAGCTGCATTTGATGCATGGGGAAAGTGTTACAGAAACGATGTTGGTGCTTCTTGCACTTCCTTTTTATAAGCAAGAAATGTTCTCCAATGCATTTAATGGGGAAAAAAAAGTTTTAACTTAAATTAATATCGCCTCATATCGGTTATCGGGCTTTTAGATTCTCCACTAATCGGTAATCGGACATATCGGCCAAAAACCATATCGGTCGATCACTACAGTGTCCCCTTGTGATTTATTACAGGTCAAGCGTGATAGAAGTTGCTGTGATTTACAGGTGGTTGGTTCACAGTTCACACACACACACACACACCAGATGTCATGATCAGATCGTAAGTGACGTGATCGTAACTCCAAGTCTCCTTCCTGTGTTTTGGTTATAGCGAGTTCCTGGGGAAAACCCCAGGGCAAAGCCTTCTGAAATGGGTTCCTTCACGAAGCACTAGACGAGATGTCAACTCCAGCAGCTCCAGCAACTCAACCAACGAAAAAGAGCGACACGATGCAATCTTCAGGAAAGTGAGGGGGTAAGGTCAAAGGTCACTCACTGCTCTGTCCTAACACGTTGGCCAACAAGTACACTACTATGTATTGCAGTGTTGATTTCGTCGACTAAAACTATGACTGTGTAAAATCATCCATTACGATGACATCAAGGCCCGTCAAAGTACATTTTAGTCTACTAAATCAACTGTACATTTAGTCATGGTAGGGCTGGGTCAGTTTATTACATTGCACATGGTAATAGTGGGGCTGGGTCAGTTTATTACATTGCACATGGTAATAGTGGGGCTGGGTCAGTTTATTACATTGCACATGGTAATAGTAGGGCTGGGTCAGTTGTTTCATAATCATGCGATTGATTGTCAACGACACATACAAAAGGCTCTTAAAATCGTTCAATAGCCTATTCAAATATTTTTCCAAAATATGGCAAAAGTTTAGGGATGTGTCATGTAGGTACGGCAAGATGGGGCACCCTTGTGTCCTGTACAAGAGACTCCCTAATTTATCATAACATCCCTCTGATGGTAGAGCAGAGCAGTCACCCAAAAAAGAAGGAAAGACAAAAGTGGAATGAAATACCGGTATTTATTACTACAGGTAATTCTTCTGACCAAGAAATTGATTGAAATAGGCTCTCCAGCCGTGCTGAAATGAGCATGACAGCACACCTAGCAGTTAATAGAAGATTTGAGAACGGATTAATCACATTATGAATATCAGTTGTGCTGATTATTTAGGCAGTTTGGTCAGAGCAGCGGCGTAATAGAACAAAAAAATCACACCCGTGTGAACGGAGTGGTGCAACTCCGTGTCCCCGGTGGGTCCCCGGAACTTCCAGACCCACAGGAACACGCCCAGGTTGCCAGCCCGGTTCCGGCTAGCCGCCACACGTCCGAAACGGTCGAGAAATGACAGAGTTACTGTGTGGGGGAATTGGCATTTAGCAGACATCTCTGTCTCTGTCTCTCTCTCTGTAATTAGCAGGCAACAGTGCAACACTATCTCTCTCTCTCTCTCTCTCTCTCTCTCTGTTTCTAGCACAACTGCGCCACTTTTGCCTCTACTGGTACTCTAAACATTGTGACATAGGGACATGGGTTAGGACATAGGGAGGTTGCACCACTCCAAAAGAATCTGGGAATTTCCCTCCTGTGTTAACTATGCATATAGGATGGGGCAGGTCTACGCTCCTGTATTTTAACATGGCCAGTTATTATGGTGATACTTGGAGATCCAGATATTTTCTGAGGTGGTACTTGGTATAAAAATGTTGAACCACTGCTCTTCTAGACTAATCATGAAAATGCTTTTGCTTTCAACAATGACACTGACATCCCACTATTTCTCCAGCACACTCAACAAGCTCACGCCTGAGAAGTTTGACAAGCTATGCCTTGAGCTCCTGAACGCGGGCGTAGATTCAAAACTCGTCCTCAAAGGAATCATCTTGCTGGTGAGAGTGAATCTCCCTATAACCCCCTCTCGTTCTCTCCAGATTGTAGATTGAATCTCCCTATAACCCCCTCTCGTTCTCTCCAGATTGAATCTCCCTATAACCCCCTCTCGTTCTCTCCAGATTGTAGAGTGAATCTCCCTATAACCCCCTCTCGTTCTCTCCAGTTTATAACCCCCTCTCGCTCTCTCCAGTTTATAACCCCCTCTTGTTCTCTCCAGATTGTAGACAAAGCCCTAGAAGAGCCGAAGTATAGCTCGCTCTATGCTCAGCTATGTCTGCGTTTGGCAGAGGACGCACCAAACTTTGATGGCCCGCCAGGAGAGTTTCAAACAACCCAAAAGCAGAGCACAGTAAGTCTGGTTGAAAATGTATGTTTGCCATTTGCCGTTAACTCACTCCGTGTCACGTGACGCCTCCTGACGCCTTTCTTTAATGTACCCCATTACCACTGACGCCTTTTTAATATCAATTAATTTGGATGCTCACCTGTGTCTAGTTTCCCTGTGTAACACTCCGGTTTCGCTGCGGTTTTCATTTCCGGAAAAACGATTCATGTAAAAATCAATTACTGATTCTTTAGTCTTTACACCCCATCACATCTTTTTATTTGCAGACCTTCAGAAGACTTCTGATTTCCAAGCTTCAAGATGAATTTGAAAACCGTACCAGAAATGTTGAGAGTGAGTAATCCCTGTGTCACTCATCTCCAAAAGTCAATTTTCTCTTTATACTTCTTTAATGTAGGGTTTCCCAAACAATGGATGGGGACTTTGTGAGCTTGTATGTAGATTGTCTAATTGTCTCCACCAGGCCGAAGGCATGGAGGGAGAGTATGTTTTGCACTCCGTTCGTCCGTGTGTCCGTCCGTCCGTGTGTGTGTGTGTGTGTGTGTGTCCGTCCGTCCGTCCGTGAGCAGCTAATCTCGGCCACCGTTAACCCGGTCGATGCCAAATTTTGCACACACACTCCCTGGATGCCAACGATGAACCTCTGCCCCAAACTTTCCAGAACGGCCTGTTATAGCGCCACCAGGAGGCCGCTTTGTGCAAAACAAGTTTTTGCACAGCACACCTACAGATTTTGTCCAAACATCACGCAAATTGGTACACAGTCTCTCTAGAACCATTCAACCAAACCGGTCTTTCAGATTTCTCAGACTCCATCCTGATTGGTTAAGATTGGCTTCCAAAGTTCACAGGAGTGCTCAGTTTCAAACAAAATGCTGCAAATCATGAACACATTGCGTGATTTCCGTCAAATTGTGCACCCACATTCCCACTAGGCCGAGGACAAAATGCCACATGAACAATTTCAACTCAGCCTCAAGGTGGCGCTATAACTGGCCGAAAAGTGTTTTTACCTCTAACTGCACGGATCTGTGGATAACCTGGTGGAGACCTGTGCCCAGAAGGGCACTTTTTCTAGTTTCACTTATAAATAGGGCTTAATCGGAGCAGCAGGGGTGGTATTGCAGTCGCTGTACCGCACTGTTGTGACGAAATTAGAGCTGAGCCAGAAGGCAAAGCTCTCACCTATGATCAGGAAGTGTGGTTCATGACCAAAAGAATATGGTCGCAAATACAAGCGGCCAGGTGGCTGGCATCTCCCTTAGGGATAGGGTGAGAAGTTCAGTCGTGCGAGAGAGAGACTCGGAGTAGAGTCGCTGCTTCTTTGCCTGGAAAGGAGCCAGCTTAGGTGGTTCGGGTATCGGGTTAGGATGCCTCGAGCGTCTCCCTAGGGAGGTCCTCGATCCACATCCTCGATGTACATCCCACTGGCCACAGACCCCGGGGCAGACCAAGGTGCAGTTGGAGGAATCACATCGACTCATTGGCCTTGGAACACCTCGGGATCCCCCAGGAGGAAGTCTGGAGCTCTCTGGTGGAGCTGTTGCCCCCAAGACCCGACTATGGCTAATCGGTTGAAGATGGATGGATGGAATAGGGCTTAAGTAGTCAATTCATATGTTCATGTATTTTTGTGAGTTTGGGTTCAGGGATATGCCAAAATGTATCTTTTGGACCTTGAGCTAAAAAGTTTGAGATGAACTGCTCTAATGGATGTTCCCCATCTGTCTCTATTGTCTCTCGCTCTCTTTCTCTCTAGTCTATGACAAACATGACAACCCTCTTACTTCTGAGGAGGAGGAGCAGCGGGCCATTGCCAAGAGCAAGATGCTTGGCAACATTAAATTCATCAGTGAACTTGGCAAACTCGACCTCATCCATGAATCTATCCTTCATAAGTGCATCAAAACAGTATGTGATGCCCGTTTTTTATTGTGTATCAACTGTTTTCAATATTTCCTGGCTTACACATGATGGGAAAGAACATCTCTGATCTTATTCTTTAGCGTTCTGCTGATGATGACCTTTGCTTTTGTATTGTACCATATAAGTATGTTTACATTTATATACATGTATCAGTCATATTATTAAGCCAGTCTTAAAATAACATTTTATTTTGGCTTCTGACATAAGTAGCATGCAGTCCCAGTTTAACGAATCCTAACGTGTCTGTTAGGATTCATGGTATTTCCAATATTCCAAATGTTATATTGCATGTTAAAATTATAATATTCTCCTCTCTGAAGCTTCTGGAAAAGAAGAAGAGAGTCCAGCTCAAGGATATGGGGGAAGATCTGGAATGCCTCTGTCAGATAATGAGAACAGTGGGGCCGAGACTCGACCATGAGAAAGCCAAGGTACGTGTTCTGTAGCCTCACACACATTAAGGCAATCAAATGAAATGATGACTAAACAGCTGTTACAGGCTGGTGGCCAGACACCAGTGTCTGTGGCTGTGGTTGTAAATTGTTATTGGTCATCAAGTGAAACACTACGCACATTAACAGTCGTAGCTTTAGTTTCAATCCTGGTATGAACTCCACGGTAGCTTAAAATGTCGTGCGGAAGTGAGAGAGAAATGGGCGATGGAGAGAGAGAGAGAGATAGCCGCTGTCTTAACGTTACCAGCTCAGTGAAATGAAACGAATACATGCATGCTTGTCACAATAATATATTATTTTCTAACTTAATGTAACTTTTCTACTGGTATCATATTTTGTATTCATGGTTATAATGTATCAGAGTCTTATTATATTATGCGTTTAATGAACAACCTCTCTCCCCATGCAGTCTTTAATGGACCAGTACTTTGGCCGTATGCATTCCTTAAAGAACAACAAGGAGTTGCCTGCCAGGATCCGCTTCCTGCTGCAGGACACGGTGGAGCTGCGAAAGAACAACTGGATCCCCCGCAAGGCCTTCATCGACAACGGCCCGAAGACCATCATCCAGGTCCGCCAGGAGGCCGCAAAAGTGAGTCACAACGTTAACCCTCCTTCTACCATAAAATACACACAGAGAGACACTGTTGCTGTTTCACACCCCAGCAGAGGGTGATGGCGAGCTGCTACTAGAGGTCGCTAAAAGCAAAGCTGCTGAGCATTGTGGGAGGGAACCCGTCATTACAGCAGGAATACTGTGATTCAACTAAAATCACTGAGCATTGTGGCGTTTTCTGTCAAAGTCGGGAATCATTTGATTAGTTGATTTGACCCCCCCAATCCAACCCATTGATGCTGAGTGTCAAGCGTACACTGCAGCTCATAAGGAGTTAAAATAAATGTAGATATGGGCCGATGCTGACTATGCCTTTAAGGCCCAGCCTACACGTATGGCCTTTCAGCCACACGCAAAAGGCGTTTTCGTCCACTCAAACGGAGGTTTTTGTAAAAGGATAAATAAGTGAAGATTTCCGAAAATATCTTGGCAAAGATGTTCCTAGATGTTTTGTCATTGGTAAAAAAATAAAAATAAACCCGGTCGAAATGACTAACCAATCAGGAAGTAGACAGGCAAATCGACCAATGACAAAGCTTCTAGGAAAATCTTTTAATGCAGATTGCGGCTGCTAGATGTGTCACAGAGACTACATTTTTCTGGGAGCGTTTTAGCCATTGCTGGCTGTCTGAATAAAAAGGTAATTAAAATGTTGACACATTATTGCTCAGCAGCTTTAAGAGTAATACGTGTGCGATAAAACTGACCGTGCGCATGTGTGTGTGTGTGTGTAGGATTTGGGTGTTTTCATCCCAGCAACCATGTCTCAGGGGATGAAGATGGACTTCTTCCTTGAAGGCCCCTTCATGCAAAACCGGTTCAAACTGGACAGGGAGACTCTCGGGGGATTGGCTGATATGTTTGGACAGATGCCAGGTAATTTACGTCTATAAAACCCAACACTTGCCATTGTTGTATGGTCTTTATAGTATAGTATAAATAACCTATTTTATATTTACCGCATTGTAGCGTTCCACATCGCTGGGCAATACTTGGCTCGTTTTGTTTTACCTCACCAAGATGGCCGCTCCATAGACCCCTGTAATGGCGGCAATCATTAGCGCCGTTTTTTCCTGAATTGAGGCTCGGATGAGGTGAGGGACGATGTTAGGAGCTCAATAAAAATAGCACAAGGCTCTGGTTAGCATTAGCGTTTCTGACGCTAGAGAAGGGGACCGACGTTGTCTCGATGGGCCGATTCACAGGGTCTTCTTTTGCTGGTACTGGTGACCATAGCGCATGCAGTAAATGGTGCCATGCTGTGTTAATGTGTACGTGCCGTCTCCAGGTAGTGTCATTGGGACGGGCCCGGGGGTCATTCAGTAATGTGTTAACCTGTCCTGTCCAGGTAGTGGCATTGGGACGGGCCCGGGGGTCATTCAGTAATGTGTTAACCTGTCCTGTCCAGGTAGTGGCATTGGGACGGGCCCAGGGGTCATTCAGTAATGTGTTAACCTGTCCTGTCCAGGTAGTGGCATTGGGACGGGCCCGGGGGTCATTCAGGACAGATACTCTCCCACCATGGGACGCCATCGCACCAACCCGCTCTTCAACGGTCATGGTAACCACACGGCCCCTCCACCGCCCACCCAGTTTGATATGGCAGCCAAGCCTTTTGTCAAGACCAACCAGGTACTGATCCCTTTCTAGGTTTCATTTTTAGTCTATTTGTTGCATGATTCGCCATTCAAAAAGAATAATTTAAGGATTTCCAATATCCAATATAAACTTTTAAAATGGTTGGTCAATTCATATTTTAAATGGTTTTAAATCGGGATGCTTTCAAACGATGGCATTAACTTGTAATCTGTCGCTGTCGTTATGCTCCTCATCAGGTTCAGAACCAGCATTTCATCAGCCAGAGTCAGAACAACACCAGTCAGCAGCAGGTCCAGTCCAAGGACCTGCCTCCGCGCTTCATCAAGAAAGGACAGGTGAATGCAGATGAGGTAACTGCCGTGCTTTATTCCTGGCTCTTGTTACCTACCTAGTGCTGGGCAATATGATTGGAAGTAATCTAACACTATTATGACTACGTGCCTATTTGGATTTGTTTTCTTTTCCTAAACTTCTGACGTTGACACAATTCAACAATGATATGGCAAAATAATAGAAAAGACCAAAGTGCAACTAGATTATACATTTCTGATCTAATCCATTTTGGAATGTTTATATTCCAAATGTCGTAAAACATTCTCATTGGTGCAAATGATCTATTGCCCAGCACTACATGTCAGCCACCATCTACTTGTACTAGCACAGACTCCATGCCCAGTGATTATAAAAAGACGCGTTATTCTGAGGAGTACAACCTGCCAGTCTTTTACCTGCTCTCTGTCCCTCCACCTTTGGTCTCCTTCTCCATCTACTCTTCTGTTTTTCAACCTGGCATCTGGTCCACTGACTGCGATTATGAGATATGAGGGCATGTGTTGTGCACTGATCTATGTTGGAAGGAAATTATGACAAATAATGTCTTCTCTCGATGCAAGTAAATGATCATTTCAGCAGCACGCCTCCACTAAGATCGCGACTTGTCGGAGAGAGAAGCGTCCATTTTTCATAATTTAGCTTCTAGTTTTGTAATGGTTTTTAGATTTTGTACGATGTTTGTACATGAGATATGTGAAGTAAGTGTTACTGATAGACATTTGTCGTCGTGGGCCATGACACTCTGACCATGGTGGTATAGATCAGCCTGAGGCCCGCCCAGTTTCTCCTCAACAAGAACCAGGTGCCCAAGCTCCAGCCCCAGATTCCCACCATGATCCCTCCTAGTGCCCAGCCACCTCGCACCCAGACCCCTCCCCTGGGACAGGTAAGTCCGCAAACCGTAGATGGAGTGTGTGCCACTGTGTTTTTGAACCACCTGGCAGGTTAGACCCATCCATTTGTTAAATTGAGAACCCACACAGGGCAAGATAACCTGCTGTATTTATATTGTTTTATTACACAGCTTGGTTGAATGCTTGATTCTGATTGGTCAATCGCCAAATTCATCGGTCTGTTATTTATGGATAATGACCACTCCGCTCTATAACAGACCGATGCCTAATCAAACCCTCGGAGCACCTGCTGTGCTCTGCTGATTTACTGCTGTTTCCAACATGACAGCCATGTAAACACACACAGTGTTTACAGCTAAAAACATTTGAGCGAGAAATAGACGAAGCAGTACCCCGAAAATGGATTCTATTTGATCAACTCACTTCCTTGTTTTCCGAATGTGCTGCAGCTGGGCAGACGCAGCCTGACACTTATGGGAATACTTTCACTACCAAGCAAGGACATTCTTTTGTCAATTTATGTATTAAGTAGCCGTGTAATAAGTGGGATATTGTATGGCTGAGTGGTCATTGTTTATAGATAAATCAGCCTGTGTGATTTATCTATAAACAATGACCACTCGGCCATACATTATCCCTTACTTGATGTATTTATTTAAGCAAAATGCCGGACAATTGAGGATGCTGATCGATTGGTTGTATTTGCTTGATATTTCTAATTGATGACATGCCCTTTGACCCCTCAAGCCTCCACAGCTTGGACTGAAGACCAACCCACCACCCATCCAGGAGAAACCTCAGAAGACCAACAAGAAACCACCGCCTGCCAGGGAGGAGCTGCTGAAGATGACTGTAAGTAAACTTTATTTTAACATTAAAGGGATTGTGACATTAAAAAAATGGTTTTGGAATTGTTCTTTTTTTTTTTAGGTTTTCTAATCTCAATTGCACCCAAAAAACATGAACTTTTAACATTCAGTAGATTTTCTGTGATCTGGGGTTTTCTGGCTCAAACGGGTGCTCTGATTTGCCGGCAGTAAGTGACATCACTTACTGCAAATCCCATATATGTCAATGGGATTTGCCAGCAGATGTCACTGTTTCACTGTGTTGCCTGTTTTCATTGTAGCTCAAAAGGCCCAAAAAACCCCAAAGAAAACTTCAGACCACAGAAAATCCACTGAATGTTCAGGTTTTTTGGGTGTAATTGAGGTCATAAAACCTAAAAGAAAAAAGAAAAATAAATGAAAATGAATGTCATAAAACCTTTAACACTTTAAGGTCAAGGTTAGGTCAAAGAATAATACTGGCTGTTTCACAAATTACATATTAGGACTCGGCCTAGCAACATTTTTCAGTCGTGAGATTTTATTGTGCTTTAATCCATGAACACTGCGATTAGTTCGCTCCCCTGCTCAGTGCTCAATTTTTTTCTCTCAGGAGACCATTATGACGGAGTATCTGAACAGTAAGAACCTGGTGGAGGCAGTGAATGGCCTCAGAGACATGAAGGCTCCCAAGCATTTCCTGCCAGAGATGCTGAGTAAGATCATGGTGTGTTCCCTGGACCGCCCCGACGAGGACAAGGAGCATGCCAGCACCCTCATCCACACACTGCGCACCGAGGGCCTCATCACTGCAGAGAACTTCATGCAGGTATGGATGTCACTGTGCTTCATTTTATTAACTTCAACCCATTTAAGACCTGAGGCCAGATTCTACAAAATCATGATGTTTTTTTATGTGGTTCGCAAATGTTTTCATGTCACCGGCCTCCATCTGAAAATATGGAGTATTCTGGAATGTAGTAACGTTCAGCAACTACAGACTAAAGACAATAAATATTTCCATGGAAAACTTGAGAATCGTGATCTCATTCCTAGTGGAGGAAAATCGAGATTCACATTTGAGCAAGAATCGTGCAGCACTAATATGCCCCCCCCCCCCCCCCAATAGGCTTTCCTCAATGTGCTGGACCAGTGTCCTAAGATCGAGGTGGATGTGCCGCTGGTGAAGTCCTACCTGGCCCAGTTTGCGGCGCGGGCTATCATAGCAGAGCTGGTGAGCATCGCAGAGCTCGCCCACCCACTGGAGAACGGCATGCACTTCCCCCTGTTCCTGCTCTGCCTGCAGCAGACTGCCAAGCTCAAGGACCGTGAGTGGCTCACTGACCTCTTCCAGCAGAGCAAGGTCAACATGCAGAAGATGCTTCCCGGTATGTCCAGGTCACATCCAACTTGTCTGTATTTACAGGGTTCCCACAGTCATGAAATTCCTGCAAAAGTTTTGAAATTTAGAAAACTTTTTCCAGTACTGGAAAAGTTTGAAATGGATCAAAGTTATCTGGAATTTTATCAAGGGTCCAGGAAAACATATTTGACTATGCATTTCTTGGCTAATTATTTTGTAAATAAAAAACATTTCCAATATATTTTTACACGAAATATGTAACAAAATAGTTTCTTCTCCCAACGGGCTGCGTGATTGCAGAATAATGTATTTGGCGTGACAAAAAGAACAGATCTACAAGCTTCAGCGTGATGCTTACATTGCGTAGTTAGCAAATTGTGCTGACTGATTGTTATATAGTCCTGGAAATTGGGTTAAATATCCTGGAAAAGTTTTGAAATGTTATTGGAAAAAATGTGTCAGAACCCTGTATTTAGTTCATGAAAAACACGATAATGAAGTCGTGTATGAGTTAAAGGAGCATTAGGGCTGTCAGTTCACCTCTATAATCCAATTCGAATTTCATTGCTTCATTATTTGTAATTTTCGAAAATATTCGAATATTTACATTGTTTATTTTAGCTCATATTTAGCCTATAATAATACACAGAATATAATACGATGCACGTTCTGTCCACTAGAGGGCCCCCCCTTCCAAACGGCAAAGCCAGTAGCTCATCATGATGACGACGGTCATAGCATCGTGATTGTGTAGTTGTGACGACGACGTGACCGTGGCCCTGACAGGCGTTATGTCTGTCTGTCCTGCACGTGTCCCCGTCCCCCTGTACGTTGGGACCAGTGGACTAGTCCGCTCTGACAAGGCGTAGTTATGCATATCATGTCAATACTCTCGTGACTCGTCTCGGACGGGCGGCCAGCGTCCCTGGTTGTGGCTTGCGAGCAGGCCACCAGGGGAGCTTTAGCTCACTCTAAGCGCCGCCGCTCCTCCGGACATTTCGGAACTTTTCGGGGGTACCGCCTGGGTTCTGCGCGACGGGCTTGACCATGCAGAGTAGCCCTCGTCGGCCCGCTCAGCACCCACGGAACCGCGGGCTTGTCAGCGGCGGTACCGCGAGGCCACGGGGCCTAGAACGCACGAAAATCGAGCCTCCGAAAATATTTTCGAGACATTTCGACGTTTTTGACCGCGTGCTCAGCCTTTGCAATCGGGGCCCTTGTCACCTTCGTGTAGCTGGCTAGTCTCCGCTCATTTATCACCGGGCCACTAAGCCGTCTCTATTACGGTCGCGAGGCCACGGGGTCCGGAACCCGGCCCACATTCGCTCGAGACATGAACGTGCACGTTTTCACATGCAGTGGAAGCGGCCGGGGAGATTTCACAGCGGTAGATTCGTTACTCAATACATTTAGTGAGCGGATAAAATAACATAAAACAAAATAAAAATATTAAATAGAATTAATAAATAATAAAAGCTCCATTCGAATGGCAATTTTAGCTTTCGAATATATATATATTTTTTAATATTCAAATTTCTTTCATATTATGAAATTCGTTCTGACAGCCCTAAGGAGCATTCAGTGATTTGGGTGATTTGGAAAACCCTACGGTCCGCCCCGGTAACAAGATGTGCACATGCACGCGCTCTACAGTGGGGGGACACGCAACAGGCCAACGGCATGTGCAACAAGGAACGCCCCTGCTCGATCATGATTGGAGGAAGGCCCCTCTATCCTGATTGGATAAAGGCTGGCTAACCCTAGCCAAAAACGAAACCTATGTTTTTTTTTTACCCCAGGGAGGAACTCCTTATATGGTCAGCACACTCTATAGTAGATTATCACAACAAAAAAAAGTGATACCTCTTAAAGTGATCCAGATTAGAGTGTGACGTACCCTCACTGTGAATATGATGGGGCACCAAATGTGGTTTAACACTAGGGTTGTGTCTCAGGTCCTTAAATGTAATCCTCATTTCCTATACTTGCATCCTTTGCATTTTAGTCCCCCCACTGAGGAATCATGTAGGAACCTGAGACGCACCCCAGGAAAGGGGCAGTTGCAGTGTCCATAATACTTGGTGATTGACCAAGTAAATTTGTCAACAGCACAACAGGGTCTTTCTCTCGCTCTCTCACTCTGCTCACACACATTGTGCCTTGTAGAGTGCAGAGCCTACCCCCCCCCCCCCCACACACACACACACACACACACATATATAATGTGTGTGTATGTGACCTTCTTTCTATTAGAGATTGACCAAAACAAGGACCGTATGCTGGAGATCCTGGAGGGGAAGGGCTTGAGTTTCCTGTTTCCCCTGCTCAAGCTGGAGAAGGAGTTGTTGAAGCAGATCAAGGCAGACCCGTCTCCCCAGTTCATCTACAAGTGGATCAAGGACAACATCTCCTCCAAGCTTCACACTGACAAGGGATTTGTCAACATCCTCATGACCAGGTATGTGGTCAGGGCTAAAGATTGAGACCAGTTCAGTCACAAATGCTCCCAAAAGTGTATCTGTGTGACCTCAAAAATATAATTAGCCCTTCACTAAGTCCCTCCCCAACCCATCCTTGTCCAATAGGCACGTTTGCAGCTAACAAAGCTTGACCTGCATAGCAACCATTGCTAAACTATTTGGATTGGCACTGGACAATTGCTTTTTGGGGTGGGATTTAGTGAAGGGCTAATTGTGTGCATTATTCACCACTGCGCTCAGCCGGTGCAGTGGTGAAGAACCTGCCCACCACTGCAGAGTCTACTTAGGGTAGTGGTTCCCAAAGTGGGGTCTGGGGACCCCCAGGGGTCCCTGAGGGAGGTCCAGGGGTCCCCAACTAAATCATAGTTTGAGTTACAGACCGATAAGGGTCCATTTGGTTCCAGAGTGTACTCTCAGAGTTAAATTAACATTGATTTTACAGAAATTGGGTGTCCCAGAGATAGAAATGCCATTAAATGGGGGTATACTAATGCATATCAAACTGTGGGTCCTTGAAATTAAACAGTTTGAGAATCACTGCTAGAGCCATACAAAACAATCTGAATGGAATTGTGGACAAAATATTATCCAACGACAACAAGATATTCTTAAGTTTTTTGTTTTGAGTAGCTAAATATCATCAAATGGTGGTCCTTGGCTCAAGTCCTGTATAAATGATGGGCCTTGATATGAAACGGGTTGAAAACCACTGATATAGAGCATTGGCCAGTTTTCAGGGAGGGAAGCCGGGTGGAGTGGGTGATAGTTGTCACTGCACGCCACATACTCTTATATGTGCTGGGGCGGGACATAATGAATGCATTTTTATAGCGCTTTTCTATGCACTACGTGCCTACGCAAAGCGCTTTACAATGGTCCATTCATTCATACATTGGGGGGTGAAGTGGCGAACAGTCAACGCCAGCGTCCTCGCAACGACGGTTTTCAGGACGGCTCCGCTAGGCGGAAGTACGGCGGCTATGACACCATCGCCGTAGCTGTCAAAATCGTTAAGCAAACAGCCATCGGCGACATTGGTTCCCATGGTGACGCGTCTATGCAGTGTGTGTCAAACATAAACACTTTTTTTTAAACACCCCATCGCGCGTCAGCTAACTTGCCGATATTGCCTAATTCTTACATGCACTGGACATGATCAGCAGTGGAAAGAGGAAGGTGCTGGAGCAATCTGTGTTATTCTAAAACCGTTTTAATAAACATGGTATTAGTGTTATCTCTTCATTCAGAGCATGCCAACACATTATACAGCATTAGAGAGGTGATGGAGCAATCTGTGTAAATGTATGACAGCTATCATTTCAATAAACATGGTTATGACATGGCGTTGTAGACACTACGTGTTCTTCCGTAGTAGAAAGGGCTGCGACGGCAAGCAGGTTTATGTATCGAGCACTGATCCATTTCCGGTTGCCGGAGCCGACTGCCGGAGCCGTCGTTGCTTAAAGTCCCAATTCACACACCAATGGTAGCAACCACTGGAGGCAAGGTGGGGATCATTGGACGACCTGCTCTACCTCGTGAGCCACAGCCGCCCGTGTTGTGTGTTGGGGCGGGAGCCGTTTGACATACCCCTTCGATGAATTCTCTCTTCTTTTGATTATTTCCGTCCAGTTTCCTCCAGTACATTCTCCTGGAGCTGTGTTTGACCAAGAGTAATTATTTCCCTCCAGCTTCCTCCAGTACATTTCTCTGGAGCTGTGTTTGGGCGAGAGCGACGAGCAGCTGGCAGCACCCTCCAAGGAACAGCTGGAGCAGGAGAAGCAGCTGCTGCTGTCCTTCAAGCCGGTCATGCAGAAGTTCCTGCACGACCACACCCAGCTGCAGGTCAGCGCACTCTATGCGCTGCAGATGCACTGCAATGCCAGTGACTTCCCCAAAGGTAACACTCTATGCGCTGCAGATGCACTGCAATGCCAGTGACTTCCCCAAAGGTAACACTCTATGCGCTGCAGGTGCACTGCAATGCCAGTGACTTCCCCAAAGGTAACACTCTATGCGCTGCAGGTGCACTGCAATGCCAGTGACTTCCCCAAAGGTAACACTCTATGCGCTGCAGGTGCACTACAATGCCAGGGACTTCCCCAAAGGTAACACTATGCGCTGCAGGTGCACTGCAATGCCAGTGACTTCCCCAAAGGTAACACTATGTGCTGCAGGTGCACTGCAATGCCAGTGACTTCCCCAAAGGTAACACTCTATGCGCTGCAGGTGCACTGCAATGCCAGGGACTTCCCCAAAGGTAACACTATGCGCTGCAGGCGCACTGCAATGCCAGGGACTTCCCCAAAGGTAACACTATGTGCTGCAGGCGCACTGCAATGCCAGGGACTTCCCCAAAGGTAACACTATGTGCTGCAGGTGCACTGCAATGCCAGGGACTTCCCCAAAGGTAACACTATGTGCTGCAGGTGCACTGCAATGCCATGGACTTCCCCAAAGGTAACACTATGTGCTGCAGATGCACTGCAATGCCAGGGACTTCCCCAAAGGTAACACTCTATGCGCTGCAGGTGCACTGCAATGCCAGGGACTTCCCCAAAGGTAACACTATGCGCTGCAGGTGCACTGCAATGCCAGGGACTTCCCCAAAGGTAACACTATGTGCTGCAGGTGCACTGCAATGCCGGGGACTTCCCCAAAGGTAACACTATGCGCTGCAGGCGCACTGCAATACCAGTGACTTCCCCAAAGGTAACACTATGTGCTGCAGATGCACTGCAATGCCAGGGACTTCCCCAAAGGTAACACTCTATGCGCTGCAGGTGCACTGCAATGCCAGGGACTTCCCCAAAGGTAACACTATGCGCTGCAGGCGCACTGCAATGCCAGGGACTTCCCCAAAGGTAACACTATGTGCTGCAGGTGCACTGCAATGCCAGGGACTTCCCCAAAGGTAACACTATGTGCTGCAGGTGCACTGCAATGCCAGGGACTTCCCCAAAGGTAACACTATGTGCTGCAGATGCACTGCAATGCCAGGGACTTCCCCAAAGGTAACACTATGTGCTGCAGGTGCACTGCAATGCCAGGGACTTCCTCAAAGGTAAAACTATGTGCTGCAGGTGCACTGCAATGCCGGGGACTTCCCCAAAGGTAACACTCTATGCGCTGCAGGTGCACTGCAATGCCAGTGACTTCCCCAAAGGTAACACTATGTGCTGCAGGTGCACTGCAATGCCAGTGACTTCCCCAAAGGTAACACTCTATGCGCTGCAGGTGCACTGCAATGCCAGTGACTTCCCCAAAGGTAACACTCTATGCGCTGCAGGTGCACTACAATGCCAGGGACTTCCCCAAAGGTAACACTATGCGCTGCAGGTGCACTGCAATGCCAGTGACTTCCCCAAAGGTAACACTATGTGCTGCAGGTGCACTGCAATGCCAGTGACTTCCCCAAAGGTAACACTCTATGCGCTGCAGGTGCACTGCAATGCCAGGGACTTCCCCAAAGGTAACACTATGCGCTGCAGGCGCACTGCAATGCCAGTGACTTCCCCAAAGGTAACACTATGTGCTGCAGGTGCACTGCAATGCCAGTGACTTCCCCAAAGGTAACACTATGTGCTGCAGGTGCACTGCAATGCCAGTGACTTCCCCAAAGGTAACACTCTATGCGCTGCAGGTGCACTGCAATGCCAGGGACTTCCCCAAAGGTAACACTCTATGCGCTGCAGGTGCACTGCAATGCCAGTGACTTCCCCAAAGGTAACACTCTATGCGCTGCAGGTGCACTGCAATGCCAGTGACTTCCCCAAAGGTAACACTATGCGCTGCAGGTGCACTGCAATGCCAGTGACTTCCCCAAAGGTAACACTATGCGCTGCAGGTGCACTGCAATGCCAGTGACTTCCCCAAAGGTAACACTCTATGCGCTGCAGGTGCACTGCAATGCCAGTGACTTCCCCAAAGGTAACACTCTATGCGCTGCAGGTGCACTGCAATGCCAGTGACTTCCCCAAAGGTAACACTATGCGCTGCAGGTGCACTGCAATGCCAGTGACTTCCCCAAAGGTAACACTCTATGCGCTGCAGGTGCACTGCAATGCCAGGGACTTCCCCAAAGGTAACACTATGTGCTGCAGGGGCACCCTGCCCTTTTTTACTCTTACTAATTATTTGTTCGGACCAAAAAATTGTGTTTGTTGTCATTATTTGTCACGATCCGAGTTGGCTTTGTTCAAGGCTTACAGATCTTGAAATAAATACTTTTTAGAATGTCTATGGGGAGAAATGCAAGGAGAATTATTTCCTGCAGCACATAGAGTACAACAATCTTTTTGGTTTTTCTTCTTTATTTTTATTTTATTTTATTTGTATTTTTATGGAGGGACAAAATTGTGTCTTTGATATCCTTGAAGTGGAGTCTTAATTTGTGCCCATTTCTCAGGTATGCTCCTCCGCTACTATGTCAACTTCTACGACATGGAGATCATTGAAGAAGAAGCCTTCCTCGCATGGAAAGAAGACATAACCCAAGAATTCCCTGGAAAAGGAAAAGCTTTGTTCCAGGTAAAGTCCTTAGTTAAGTTATCTGTTATCTGGCAAATGTTGTTGGATGATGTAGTGATAAACTGTACAATGAATGTAGCAAACGATATAAATGCATGTTGTTGTTTTTTTGCTAGCTGGTCATATTGGAAGGCACATTTAAAAAAGGATTCCTGCCCCAGTTAAAGAACCAAACCAGTCACATAATTCTAGACCATGTTCCTAATTCACTGTCATTCATGTTGCAAAGCTCTCCGGTGGGGGCTCTTTACTGGCACCTGAGCTAGTAGTAGGGTACAACAGCAGTGGCAAGCTAATTACTTGGCACTCACTAAACAAAGAAAAAGAAGTGCAGCAGTTTCTGCTTTCCAGGTCCGACTGCGTAGGCACACAAACTAGCTGCAGCATTTCTTTAAAGGTTCACACAAATTCTGAGGTGTAACTTAAAATCCACAAAAACTAATATAATACGCACATCACTTAGTAGAGGTGCTGGGTTCAAAAGTTGCATCAAGAAAAGAGAAAAGAACCAGCACACTCATCTGCTCCAAGTTATACTTTATTGACGACGTTTCATGCCAAGGCTCTTCATCTGGTCAAAACGAAACGTTGTCAATAAAGTATAACTTTTGGAGCAGATGAGTATGCAGGTTATTTTCTTGTAACTTAAAATCCAACCTAAAAGTTTACATAAGGATCATGACCAAGCCTTGTTCAGGCATTGAATTTAGCTTGTGCCCAGATGTTAAAAATGTAATTAAAAGATAAATGCACAATATAAAATAAATGATATATTATTTTCTTGTCCATCAGGTGAACCAGTGGCTAACGTGGCTAGAAACAGCCGAGGAGGAGGAGTCTGAAGACGAGCAGGACTGAGAAATGGAGCAGGCAGAAACGGGCATTGTAGTGTGTATAATCCACCTCTTTACACTTGACCACCTAACTATTCCACATGCCCTTCCCTCAAAATGAAACATAGGCATAAGTTAACCACTAACCTCATCACACTTGTGTGTGTGCCTGTGTGTGTCTTGTATACATAAAACCACACGTTTAAGGTCTTGGTGTGTTTGCTTTGTTTTTACAGCAGCATTTACTTAAATTTAACTGAGTCTCTGTCCTGATTGGCACAATTATTCCAAGATTGGACTGGCTCAAACATATTTGGATTTCCTTTATTTTTTCTTGTTTTTTGTAACAATAGTTTTCATTGTTTGGCTTTTCTCTCCTAATTCAATAAGGATTTGGCCCTTGCTAATAGGAAGCTTTTTCTCTCTCTCAATAAGAAATTATTATAATCCTATTAAATGCCTGACAAGGCTGCTAACCAGTAGCATCAACGAGACATACACTTTCCTGGGGTTTTTATGTGGCTAATGTGTGTTTTTAGATATTTTAGGCTTTCAAAGTGTCCATGGGCTCCATGATGTCATGGACACTGGGCTCACTTACTTCCTGGACTACATCAAGGACTGTCTAAAGAGGACAGGACGTGAAGACCGTAAGGGCGCCGCCATGTTGCTCACATGGTGCTCCATGGAAGGAAAGAAACATGCTCAGTTGAGACCAAGGAAGCTGAAGGAGGAAGTGATGGCTGCATAAAGCCCATTGCGCATGTTTCTTTCCTTCCATGGAGCAACATGTGAGCAACATGGCGGCGCCCTTACGGTCTTCGCGTCCCGTCCTCTTTAGACAGTCCTTGGACTACATCAAGGATGTCATGTACAACTTCCTGGTCTCAACTGCGCATGTTTCTTTCCTTCCAGGGAGCAACATGTCCACCGTACGGTCTTCGCTTCCCGTCCTCTTTAAATAGTCCTTGGACTACATGTTGACTCAGTAAGACAGCCCTCCCCGTAGGAGGAGCAGTGGACCAAAGCATTATAGGACACTTTGTCCATGGACACTTTGAAATACTGAAATATCTAAACGCATATTATCCACATAAAAACCCCCAGGGAAGTGTTTCTTGTCTCCCAAACATTAAAATAAGAACTGGTTGCAAAAGGGTTGAAGTGTCCCTTTAACGTTTTGGATGCTTGGAAAGTTTTTCATCTGATTTACCATTATGTGTAGTACAAGTGCTGCTTCAACACAGCAGGAGAGAAATTAAACCACTGCCAGTGAAATTACTTCACAGGGGTTGTAGAAAGTAGGGTTTTGTACTTTTAGACAAATTTGATGGCAATATATTTTGGTGAATATTCTACAACTGCATCCAAATAAGTTTCACAGTGAGTTCAGGTGCGTTTTGAAAGGTCAACTTGTGCTTTATTAAAATGTATATCGTAATGAATAGTTTAAAGTGCTATTCATAGCATCATCTGTCTCGATGAGCATCTTCCATGTTTGTGGGACCCTCTCCTAAATTGTATTCCTAAACTGACCTCCCTTTCTAATGCTGAATGGTTAGAAATGTTATTGTTCTGCTGCCGTAACATTTTCTGGGCTTGTTTTTGTTTTCTTATGTTGGGATGTTACGGAATCTGAGATCCTAGAAGAGCCCAAGCAAATGGAAGCATGATTTAATCCTAGACCTACCCTGATTGCACAATATATATATCTATGTAGGCCATTTTCGAGATGAAGCTTCATGTGTTAAAGAACTAAAATGGCTTGTTTTAATTTGTCTGCTCTGTATCCTGTTTGTGTATCTAACTCCTTGGGGATGGGCTAATATTTGTGTTCAGTGGCAGACATAATGTGGCCTGTTTAGTTCAAGTAAAACAAACGTAATTTTAGCCTGCCTTTAGATTTGACAAATAGAAATAAAGTAATGATTGATGAATAATTTAGTTTTTGTGCACATTTGTGCATTTCATGAAAATTAACTTTGTCAAACTATTGATTTAGCCAGTGTGTTCAAAGTAAAAGGCAATGCATTTAAATTGTTGTAAGGTATTCATGAATATTGTACACAACTATTGCTTTAATGTCAATAAAGGCCAGTACATGAACACCAAAATGATGGTTTTGTCAGTCTGTGACATTGTGTTTGTTTTTGAGCAGTTATACTACACCCGATTTACAAGAAAAAAAGTTTTTGAATTGGGTGATCAATAAGTAGCATTCTCTGAACATCACCGTGTAGCACAAGCACACCCGTCCCATATGTGTCACAGTGATAAGAGTTTTGATAAATAGTCTACACGGGTACAGAACAAGTTACAACTATTGTTCTGCATGAAGTGTCTGGTGCAATGCACAGGTCCTGGACCTGGTGAGTGCAGGAGTGGACCTGATGAGACGTAGGAGAGGCCCGGATAGGAGTCGACCCACAGGGCCTCCACGCGCCAGATTGATCTACCTCCCAGTCCCGGCAGAGTAGTTCTGGAGCAACGGATTGTGTGGCCCTAGTCTTTCCCTAATGGGACTAATCGAAGGTAGCTACTGGGATGTAAGTCGGGGCGTGATCACCCCGGCTGGGTCACCTGAGTGAGGGGTCTGATTTTGCGAGCCCCGAGTCGACACCCCAATGACCTTGGGATACATAACTGAGGATACGTCCCCGGTGCATCCATGCAATTATTTATTTGACTAGTACAATGAAAAAGATTAGTTTTTCTCATTTAAACACTTAATTCCTGTTTAAGCAGGTCAAATGTGTGAAACTGGCCATGAATAAGGCTGACCTAGGAGAGGGTTGGTAATAGAGACAAAGAGAAGAACAAAAATACTGTTCTCATACTGATCTTAAGTTACGTTTATGTTAACCTACTGATCTGAAATTATATAACCAGCTGTAGACATTCCACACTTGAGCAGGATCTTAAGAAAAGACTAATCTTTATTGGCTCCCATAGGGAAATTCATATGACATAGCAGCGAATGCAGCAATGTTAAAATTCAGGAAAGGCACAGCAGTTAAAAGTAAAAGAAAATATATCTGCAATGGGTCTCTGAATTAATATAGCCACATAGTATATCAACAACAATGAATATATGAAATGATTTCAAATGAATATGTCTCAACAGTTTATGCAAATAGTTGAGTGCTTTGTTTCTCATTGGTCACCAGGGGTCGATAGCGCTGTATTTTCTATATTGTCATATAGAAACAGTGCTCTAAAATCTCCTGGATAGACAAAACACCAGCAGATGACAAAACTTTTACTTTTCTTTTACTACATATAGAGGAGTTTTGTGTGTACTCTCATACCACAAATAAAACTCTAACTCTCTAACTCTATAGGTTTAAATTATTATAGATGTTAGATATTGTAGTAGACTGTTTACTAGTCAGAGAGAAGTCTAAAAGCCGAAATTGATTACAGTAATTATTGAATAATAAGAGTAACACTAAACACTTCCTTGTATGTCCAAAGGAAGCCGGCTTGTTGTTCAACTGAATGAAATACAGCTACAGTAACAGTGCCATCCTGCACTGAGGAGAGCGAGAGGGAGAGACATTAACTAAACATGTAGCCCCAACAAGATGACACAAATACAGTGGCCTCATTTGAAAACTGATTACAGTACGTTAATGTTTATTATGTCAGTGGTGGAAACTGGAAGGTAACCACGGGTAACAGGATGAGTGGACACTGAGCAGTGAGCACTAAGGAAGAGTGAGCACCTCATTGTAAAATTGGCTAAGAGTCCTGACTATATGCACAATATAATCGGTAGCATATCAAAATCGATTATTTTCACAGATATTGATGACGCAATAATAATGTGACCGACCATCAATGATAAATAGTACTCTGTACTCACAGAGCAGCCAGTCTGACTGCTCAAGTAAGTACTGTAGGCTAAGGCTACTGTAAAATGTAGATTTTTCCTTTACTTCAGTATTTCCAATTTCCAATACTTTTGCTTCTACTCCACTACCTCTCTGATCCAAATAGGCTAGTATACTTTAATTACAGATTACTTTGTAGATTATGGTTATTAAAACATACATTAACCACTTCAGTATATACATTTTGTACTGAAGCAATTTGAAAGTAGCCAATCTACAAGCTATATTTGTGTCTCTAAATGTTGTGATGAATTAAAAATGGTGGATACTACAATTGTAAACAAGTGTAATGCTTTATGGTGTCGTCCACAGTTAAAGGGGAATACCACTCATTTTCAACATTTTACTATGTCGTTAATATACCTTAGAGTTGTATGGCGATAATAAAAAGTCCCCCCATTCTGTGTTGCCTAGAACTGGAAAAATCAGTAACATTATGAAGTACATCTCAGTGACATCACCAATAAGATGTACTTCATAATGTATTCCACACAACCACTCTAAAGTATATTAATGACAGAGTAACATGTTGAAAATTAGTGGAATTCCCCTTTAACAGTTTTCGTATTGAGTTGTGCTTGAAATGTACCTATTCTGCATACAGTTAATACATCTTTCAATCAATCAATCAATCAATCAATCAGGGACACAACATGGACTATTCTGCAACACAGAACCTTTATAAAACTCCAGACCAGTCGACTCCAATTCTGAAAGACCTTCATACCCATTTATTTATTTAGACAGCTTTAGCCCACGGGTTGGGGTGGGAGCCTCAGTCAGGGAACAGTTTCCAGTCCGTCTCAGTCTCACCCAGCCTGGCCACCACATTCGATAGGTCACACATGTCTGTGCAACACCTCACTAAATTGCTCCTCAAACTAGTACGCATGTGCACAATCATGTTTTGAGGAAGAAATATATTAGGGTCACGAACTCTGACCCTCCCAACCAACTGCAGCAAACTACTAAATACATATAGAAATAAATTAATACCCGAGCATTAGGCAACAGCAACACAACACGTAATTAAGAGACACTGGAGTGCCGGGCCCGGAGGAGACGAGGCTCTTGAGACTGACAGACGGACACTGAGGCAGGGAGGACAATGATGTGCAGTCAGTCTGGCTCTGCATCCATCAGGAAGCAGCCATTAGCCCAACACAGCAGCTTAGCTTAGCAACCTGCTAACAGCTAACCCGCCGAGCTGAAGCCTCGTTCAGAGCCACAACAACACCCGACAAGTAAGGTGATAAACGTTTGTTTTCCTCCTGTCTTTTACGATAATAGTTGTCCACGACTCCGCTCGGTCGCTGACTGTTCTGTAATTCCATTTTTATAAGAGGACATTATATAAAAACATCCGCGCTACCGCTAACTTAGCCGTGTCGGCTGGCTAGGCTAACCGCCGGGGCGAACTGCTAGGCTAGCGCCGCTCTGGTTACATACCACCGACCGACCAGCCCGGGTTTGTATTTTTTTAAACGCGTAGATGTACATGGATAAAAAAAAATGTTCTGGTGGGTTGGGTTTTGTGTGCCGTTAAAAGTACATGTCGCAGTTTGTTGTACAGTATGTGTTTTTTAGCTTGTTGTCCCGCCGCAGTCAGTCAGTCCGCTGCTCGCAGGCGGCATGATGACGGGCCTCCATGATGAACCCTAGCATGCTTTAACCCTTCAATGTTGACCTTTCACCCACAGGAAAAGAAAGGCTGCTATCTTCCGTATCGATTTAAAAAAAATGTCGTGAAACGGTGGGGTTGTGATGGTGCTTTTAAAATCACACGCCTGCTCGCTCGCTCGACTCCGCGGTGGTGTCCATTCCATACTTTGTTTTAAGATTGAAGGCCATCATCATCACCGATGCATATTCAAGCTAGCACTATACTAGCAGGCAGCTACACTGCCATATTATCTATATCTCATTTAACAGTCTACACAAATGTAACCAAATGGTCTATTTAGGGCAGTGGTTTTCAAAACTTTTCACATGAAGGTCCATTATTTATTCTGCATTTGAGCCAAGGAGCACCATTTGATGACATTTATTGATTGATTGAAGTATCTATTAATAGTTTGCAGAATTACAGTACATTTCAAGTACAACTCAATCCAATCCAATTGTATTGTTTTGGGTGGAGGGTCGTGTGTGGTTGCTGGGACTGCGCTTCAAAATATATTTTTATTCTATCGGATAATAACTGTTAGTGTTTGTCTGTTATTAATTTCTTAAGGGATAATGGTTATGGGTTGGCCATCTCTATAGTCCAAAGTTATATTCCGAATGAATGCTTGGGTCATGTAAACATTAAACAATTGAGGAATAGGAATACTTGTATTCAGGTTCCATGTAAACAGTTGGGTATGAATCTCTGTTCGGAATGAATTCATTCATTCTGAATACATTTTGTGCATGTAACTGAGGCCGCTGACATTAAGGAAGTATTTAGACAGGTACATGGGTATCTTGCCTCTCAGACCCAAAACTAAAGAATATCTTGTTGTCGTCGGATAAGATTTTGTCCATAATTCCATGCTGTATTGATGTTGGTATGGTATTGGTACCTGATGATTCTAATTTAACCGTTATGAGGAGAATATTTATACACCCATGCACACACATTTAAACTGGCGCCCGTAAATAAAAGCCTGAGGAAACCCACCCAACACACACGCCTTTCTCACCATACTGTACATGTTTTGTTTTTTGTTTGTTTTTTAACTTTTTTTTAACTGATGATTTCCTCTTTTTTTTTAGAAGTTTATATTTGTATGTCTAAATGTTCTGATGAATTGAAAATGGTGGACCCTGTTCTAAACAAGTGTAATGCTTAATCATGGTGTCGTCCACAAAGTAGCAGTTTTTGTACTGACTTGTGCTTTAATTTGAAATGGACCCATTCTACATACTGTGAAATAAAAAATTCAATCAATTTTCCTTTCCTTCCATCACAGTTGCATGTGCCTCATGGGGCATTGATGTGAAGTGCAGTGGAAAGTGATACATGATCAGGATGGATGGGCAAACTCAAAGGATTCAACTTGTATCATCAGATGGCGGCCTGACACACCACAGAATACAGGTGATTTAATAAGCTCTCTTTCCCAACACAAGTATGGAGTGAATTTGCCAATACAGGTGTTGACACTTAAGCCCTAACCACACCAAAGGGTCACCATGCAACTCCTTGGGTCCAAGCGGTTGCAAGGAGTTAACGCTAAAACCGTCTTGACCCTTTGGTGTGGTTGGGCCATTGAATTCCATGCGTTGAATCACTAGGGTCAACGTGCAACAAGACATATCGCACCGCAGGGACAACGCTAAAACCGTCTTGACCTTTGGTGTGTTTAGGGCTTAAGGGTTGCCCACTTGCCCCTGGCAGGTACATTAAACTTTTGGACAGGTGGAGTTTACTTTCAGGTTGCCCGACTGGGAAAGTGTTCGTTTGAGAAACGCAACATGAGATATCTGTCTAAAAACCTGAACATGGCCAGAGAGATCTGTCTTCTGGTCTGTGGAATATAAAATAAGCATACTGTTTACCTATAATGTGCTGTTTTCACTGTTGCTACACTTAGAGGTAAAGGATATTCTGGATTCGAGGGTTCCGCCTGATGACTACAAAACAATGACTACTACAACATGACATAATGATATCATCCACTCCTGAGTCCGGCCGGATCAGACGGCAATTTAGTAACACAGACCAGACTTTCCTCCGAGCGAGATGGAAAGCCTGGTGACGTGAGGTTAATGGATGCTAAAGGTTATTCCTTGCTGCTCATTGTCAGTCATTGATTGATTGTGAGCTCATCTTCCTCTGGTTGTCTTTAGGTACTTTAGCTCTGATCTATGCATGGAGTACAAGTTTATATTTAGTTCCATAACTACATGGAAAAATTACATTATTTGTATTTCTGTGTGTCCAGTGTCTATGCTCCACAGCTTATGAGTTGTATTCTGCAAATTTGTATTTTGAGATTTGTAAAAACAAGATTTGTGATGGGTAAAACATTATTTGTGTCTGTGTGTAGACAGTTTGAGATTTGAAAGTTGCAATTTGTAGCTTGAGATTTGTTAAACGGCTAACGGCTAAAAAAATGTGTGAATTTTGCAGAGCATTAAAACATGGTGCACCAATCACAAATGAGTCGTGTAACAAATAATAATGGGCACTAAATAGTTCATTCCATACCCCAAGCCCAAGGCTATTATTATTACACATGTCGGAATGTGTAACTGTGGATTGAATACATTGTTGATTGATGAGATTGATTGAGACCAATATTGTCTGCAGAGCGGTACATGATAATATCTTAATGATTTTTTTTTACTGATGGGCTTTCCTGCTCATATAGATAGTAACAGATCAGCAAACGGGACAGAAGATCCAGATTGTCACTGCCCTGGGCGTGGAACCATCGTCTCCAGGGAAGCAGCAGTTCATTCTAGCCAATGCAGACTATTCTCCAGGCGGAAAGGTAATCCTGGCCAAGCAGGAGGGCTCTCCCCACAAAGTGATCCTGGCCGCGCCAGACGGCTCTGGGGTCAACCAGTTGCTCTTCGCATCCCCTGAGCTGGCTGGGCAGCAGATCCAGGTACAGGCTGTGGACGCCTGAGACATCTCCCCCAACCAGTGTTGATTTTGACAGCAAATTTAGATTTTTAGTTTTAGTCATAGTCTCTTGAATTGTTTTCATTTAGTTTTAGTCATCATAGCTTAGTTTTCACTTAGTTTCCATTTAGGTTTCCGTCAGTGAAAAAAAAGGTAGTCGACGAACATTTTCCGTCATAGTATTAGTCGACTAAATCAACACTGCTCCCAACTCGTTTAGAATGATGAACCATTGACCGAAATGTCTCCTGACTCAGGCACTGGTATGTTGACTGTGTATACATTTTGCCTAGAACTACCTCTCTTAATATTTTTTGTTGTCTGATGTGTCTTTTTCCAGTTTGTGACCGAAGGTTCAGAGTCTGTTGTCAAGCCTGTTGTGGAATATTGTGTCGTGTGTGGTGACAAGGCATCAGGTAGGAATCGAACACAGTGGGCTATACAACTAATGCCATAATCCTTTTAATCGGTATCCATAGATATTTCAAACCCAACCGTGTTCGTCTCTCCCCTCTCTTTTAGGGCGTCATTACGGTGCCGTCAGCTGCGAGGGCTGCAAGGGCTTCTTCAAGCGCAGCATCAGGAAGAACTTGGTATACACGTGCAGGGGCTCAGGAGAGTGTGTGATCAACAAACACCACCGCAACCGCTGTCAGTACTGCCGGCTGCAGCGCTGCATGGCCCTGGGCATGAAACAGGACTGTGAGTTTCTACTCTGAACTTAGAGAACAGAAGCGTTGCTCACTGACTGCACCATTGATCAATGTGTATTTCTACAAGAGCATGATGTGGTTATGTTAGAGTGGTTTTCAACCAGTGGTCCTTGAGAGGGTTCCAGGTGGTCCCCAGCAATAATAATGAGAGTTGTTAACCAAATGGACCCATATAGATCTTCAACTCTTGAGAGCGTTCTCAATAGTTTTTATTGTTAAACATCTGCATTACTTAATTTACAAGAAGTCTACACAATTAGAGAATGTAGAATAATTGTGAAATTGCTTTTCCAACGATAACAAAATATTCTGTCTTGGGTCTGAGAGGCTAAATCTCATCAAATGGTTTTCCGTGGCTAAAATGCCAAATGCATAATGGGCCTTGATATAAAAAGGGTTGAAAACCACAGGTCTAATCTCTTTCATTATCTCTCTTAGCCGTGCAGTGTGAAAGGAAACCTGTTGAAGTAACGACTAGGGAGAAGGGTGTCAACTGTGCGGCCTCCACCGAGAAGATCTACATCCGTAAGAATCTGTGTAGTCCTCAGGCTGCAACACCCACATTTGTGTCGGACAAGGAAACTGCCAGGTAAAATAATAACAAGGAGCGTTATTTGTTTGTTGCATTTCATATACGTAATGTCGCTCTAGTCTAGATGATGCACAGTATTGAGAAATACATTTTCATTGACACAAAGTGGCATTGTTAGAGCTTTAGGGCAGTTTGCATACTCGAGTAGGCAGTGTTATCTGATGGATAGCCTGTTTAAGTCTGTGGTTACATAATCAGTGTGAGTTTAACACAATCGGCGCTGGGATTTCTTTCAAAATAGCAGCTTGGGGTGCCGCGTAGATATGGCAGCTTTTACTCTGAAAGCCCGCCCCCTTCTGTTCCGTACAAAAACCGGGAGGCATAATGTTGCTTGCTTACCTCGCTATGATTACGATAAAGTCGCTGGATAATCCCTCGCGATCATATTTTGAACGAGAGGCATGTTGAAGTCAGAAATAAAGAGCTTAGTTTGTCCATCTGAATACCAAGCACTTCTTTTGGAGGCGCTACCCACACGTTTAGCTGTGTTGCTCATTCCACGAACACCTGATCTTTACAATTTATACCTCGTAAAGGTGATATATATATAATAATAATTTTAATATATAAAATACAATACCAATTGGTATTATAAAAGTGGAGAAATAATGGACCAAAGTTATGTTTCCCAACTTTTGTTGCTGAGTTTATTACACACATAATCCCAGGAAAGTGTTTCTTGTCTCCCAAACATCATTAAAATAAGATCTGGTTGCAAAAGGTGTGAAGTGGCTGATTCAGTAACCACAGTAGAAGCTGGGTAATGGTTCAATAAGCCCCTGTCTGAGCACGTGTGTGTCTGTCCATCAGTGAGCAGCTTATCTCTGGCACTGTTGGACCGATCGGCTTGGAACTGTGCACGCACACTCCCTGGAGGCCAGAGCAGAACCTCTGCTCCAAATGCCACTAATCGCTACAAACCCTAACGCTACACTATCTATAGGCGTGAGATCAAGATGTATCCGTCAGATCTTTCATACTCCATCCCCATTGGCTTTCAAAGTTTGCAGGAGTGGCCCATTTTGTACAAAATGCCTCAAATCATGTCATACCATGAAACTTTGTATCCCCACTTGGCCTTATATTTTTAGAATCGGCCTCATGGTGCCCGCATATTCACGTTTTGGCCTATAACTGGACCGCACCGTCCCTAGAGGCCAAGGAAAAACACGCCCAATAGTGTTTTCAAATTGGTCAGTTATAGCGCCACCATCAGACGTATTTTTGCTAATCATATTTCTTTGTTACTACTACTTATTTTGTCCAAACTCCAAGCAAATCGATATACATTAGCTATGTAGTCATGTGATCAAGACGTATCTGTCACGTTTCTCGTATTCCATTCCGATTGGCTTCCAACGTCTATGGGGGTGGCCATTTTGCAGAAAATACCACAGCGCCCTATGGCTGACAAACGTTGCAGGCACATTACCACTTGGATCACATTCTCAAGTGGCTGTGGCCAAAGTTTGCGGGTCGTGGTAGGCAACCCGGCCTGGCGGAGACCTGTGCTCTGAGGAGCACACATTTCGTTTAGAAGCAAACCTTTCAGAGCATTCATTGTGTTGAATTCTCAAACGATGCTGTGTATAAGTGGTGACATCTGTGTTTGCAGATCAACAAGTCTGCTGGAGTCGAGCATGCTGTTGAATATCCAACAGCCTTTCCCCAAGATAGAAAACACCCTCTTGGTCCCAGCATCTCCTGACACGGTAAGGCAGATGATGTTAGCTAAATATTTAGTAAGTTAAAACCCCTCATATTATGTCATGGTCAGTAATTCTTTGATTTTAAATGATGTCCAGGGACATCATTTTCGGGGAATGTGATAATTACATAATTGGTATATTTTACAGATCTATTGGGGATGGGAATTATCGATTAATTCATAAGTTAATTTATACATTTTTGATAACTTATAATAATCAGAATCTTAATTTCTCTCAATGTCTAACATAACAATCTACCATTTGAGATACAGGTCCAGGCAAATGGCATCTTTGTGTGAGGATTAAAATGAAATGAAAAGTGCACTGTCTTGTCTGTCACATCACATGCAAAATCAGAGATGTTTCTGTGGCTACCAAGGTGGTGGTGGGGGACTTTAAAATAAAAAACTGACCACATGTGCGTTTCTCGGCCACGCGTGTGCGCAGACAGCATTACATTCACAGAAAACCACCCAATGATGGAACTGCAGAATTTACCATGAATAACTGTTAAGTTTAATTGAAGAATTTCTTAACAGCAATTAACATCCCTAATCTCTATTCATGATTTCCTTGTCCTTTATTCATCCATGTGTGCAAATGCCTAGTAAAAAGGCTTTACTGAGTGCAGAGTTCAGTGACCACCTCATATGACCAACCTTTTTCTATAATGTTTTTGTGCACGGAAATCACCTGATTAGGGATCATGACCACACAATGCATGGCTAATGCCAGTTCCCAATGTCACCAAATGTCCTGTTTTGGTCATGTTTGGCTGTCCTGTGTTCTCCAGGATGACCCGAGCCAGGGTGACCTGAGCACACTGGCTAATGTAGTGTCATCCCTGGCCCACCTCAACAAGGCCAGAGAGGTCAGCGATGGAGGCAATGACATGATGGGCGACGATACCCTCAGCAATGGAGACAGCTCAATGACTGACCTCCAAGGAGATGAACAAACGGCCACTGATATCACCCGGTAAGAATCTGGTCATATGGAACAAAGCAGTGGTTCTCAAAGTGGGGTCTGGGGACCCCCAGGGGTCCTTGAGGGAGTTCCAGGGGGTCGGTCCCCAGCTAAATAATAGTTAGGAACCAAATGAACCCTTATGGGACTGTAACTCAGAGTATACAAATAGAATCAAATGGACCCTAATGGGTCCATTTGTACACTTTCAGAGTTAAATTAACCTTGCCATTAAATGGTAGCCTATTGCAGGTCAAATCTTCTCTTATGGGGGTCCCTGGCATACCTTTTCAAATGGGGGTCTGCAGGACTAATGAGTGTCAATTTGTGGGTCCTTGACATGAAAACGTTTAAATGGAATAACGAGTCTTCGAAACGGACCAGTCGCTATTTCTAAATAAAACCTGATGTGTATTATTAGAGAACTATGTCTGCTATGTCAGAACTTCAATCAGAAAGGGAACTGGGGGGTTGTCTTTTCAGTACATCATAAAGCCCTAATACAATTTCTTCCAGGGCCATGTGGCTTCTAGCTCCACTCTTCCGGACCTAATTAAATTGGCCTATAGTCCATCAAATTTGACCATCTAAGAGTATTGTCAGTGATGACTGAGCTCTGTCCTGTATTTCCTGTTACATGAGCTAGCTACCCCTTTTGGGAAATGAAAGTCAGGATAATCACGGCCACCTAACACATCTGACCAAACCTTTATTTTTTATAAATGTATGTACATTAACAGTATGCAAACGAATGTGTGTTTTATGTAGAGCATTTGACACCCTTGCCAGAGCCCTAAACCCCACAGATGGCTCAGCGGGTGACTCCCTGGAGGCCACCATGCAGCTGATGTCGGGTGACCAGTCGGGTCCCATGGTGGAGCTGGAAGGACCGCTACTCTCTGACAGCCATGTCCCATTCAAGGTAAAACCACATAAACGTTCCCCTTCAAAGTATGAACAGGTTTAGTTTTTCTGAAGGCAAGTTTTCCGTTGCTCCTCTGGTGTACATTAGTGGAACCCGGTGACCATCTTACTGTTATTTATTTTATTTAAAAAAATATATAGTTTTCTTTTTTCATCCTAGTACCACAAATCATACACGAGGTAGATGCAAAATAGGTTTGTTTGAGGCGTGGTTTGTTAAAGAAAATAAGTAAAAAGAACCCATTAAACCATTAAAATAATTTCAATGTCTTTTATCCATAATAGACTTTTAAAACAAAACTCAGAAGCATTTTCGACATCGAGCCTTAGACAGGTAGTCAAACTGATCTCATGGAACACCTGGCTCCAGCATGCAACCTATTAAGTCGCATATGCTACATAATTTCAAGGTGCGAGTTACATTTTAACGAGGTCGCACTGGTGCTACTTATTGCTTTCACTCCCCGCCTCAACCATGAAGCACGGGCGATAATAAAATATTACTTCATTCTCGAGTCTCGCCTCTCTCTCGTTCGCTCCCTCTCTGCCTGCCCGAGTGCCTGTCTGTCTGCACCGGTCTGCAGTGCACGCGAGTCATGTACAGCGCAGTGGCGGCGCGCACACTGATCAATCCCGAAAAAACTAATAGATTTCAGCAACAATCAGCTGTGCACTTAAGTTTCCCTGGAAGCTCGCTCGTCACGCATTTTACAACTGGATGATGATGCTCGCGCTGAATCCACAGAGACAGCAGACACAGAACATATGGGGGACTGCCTCGTCCCCAAACACGGTAAACTTGTTGTTTGATTCACCATAGAGTGCCACAGAAAAATAGCTTGTAAACCATGAGCCAGTGGCTGATGTGGCCTCTAGCGGCGGTGACTCGCTATCATATCCTGGAGCCAGAGCTGCTTGTGACAGTCACATGAAGTGGAAGATGATTCTGCACAGCCTGGCACAAGTAGCAGCATCATCACATGGACCACTGTCACTTCTGCCTGTCCGCCAAACACCAAAAGACCGTGTGCATCCATCCTCCTGCCTATCACTCATCCTGGCTTAGGCTATCAACAAGGGTTCTTCAAACATTCCGGTCCTGAGCCAAGCTCTCCAGCCGTTCCCCAGGAGTGCTTTACTGGCCTTTTTTAAAGAAGCAAGCTGAAAACTATGAGGATTCAAGGCATTGCAAGCCAACACATTGTTTTTAGTTTGTTGGAAGTATTTGTTAGAAAACAATATGTTTTTAATTTATTTTGTTATAAAGCTTTTTTTTAAGTTCTGTTAATCAGTTTGTACTTTGTTATAGTCATACGTCTGACAGTAAGAAGAAGTTGAGTTATTAAGAGAAAAGACTCGCATAGTTTCTCTCCATACGTCCATGTTGGAAGGGACAAAGTCACAAGTGAGGAAAGTGTGAACTGTGGATTCAGATTCCGAGTCTTGGGATGCGCCTTAGTGTTGTGATCTAGAGAGGGTGTAGACACATACAAGCTCCAGCAGATGGCATCATTTTGGCTCCCAATATTCATAAAAGATTAATAATGCAACACAGTGACTGACTACAGTGGTTTGTTGGCCCACAATAGTCATTATGCTTGCATGTCTACACCCTCTCTAAACCACAGCACCATGTCCAAGTGGAGGATTACTATTGGTGGAATGCCAGTAGAAAAGAGACCAGGTGTCCAATCCTATTGTATTCACACTTCGACTGCATGTTGCTAACATGCAGTTAAGTGTCGAGTTGCTAATTACTCGTTCACAGTCATTCCTGTCACCTTTTTTGGTATCTTTTTGAGGTCCCAACAAGCTGAAAACACTACAGATTACTACTGATTGATCACAGAGAATCATCACTAGCATCATTGGCATCACGACAGACTCATTGAAGCTCCAGAATATGGTGAACACACTTTTAAAGGAGGGTTACTTCTGTGCTGCCTATGGAACTTGCCTATCGGCCCGTTCCTGCAGCAATGCAGCCGTGCCACTAATGACGGTAATGCACACCCTCTCATGTAATATTGCTTAAATCAAAACCCATAATGCATCACAGGCACAGTGGTGGTGAGTCGCCAACTGTCAGACTAAAAGACCTTAGGGTTTCACTTTATATCAATTTAACTTATTTTTTAGGGTACAGTATGATTAAAAATTACATGATTTCATGCATGTCATTCCATCTTGTGTGTTCCATCTTTTATATTTTCTGTGAAAAAAGTTCTATTTTATTTTTGTTGTTGTTAATAACATTCTTGCCGTGTTCTATGTTCTGTCCCTTCAGCTTATGATGCCTTTGCCCGTCCCAGAGTACCTCAATGTGAACTACATCTGTGAGTCGGCTTCCCGGCTACTGTTCCTCTCTATGCACTGGGCACGCTCCATACCTGCCTTTCAAGCCTTAGGGTGAGTCGAATTCTCTGCGCAGAAAGACTCTTTTCTTTTAACCCATTCTGACCTGAGATCAGATTCTAAAAATATCTATTACATCCTGACAGTTTCATTATTAACCCATTCTGACCTGAGATCAGATTCTAAAAATGTCTTCGGTTTTTCAAAAATAGCAGACCTAGATCTGCTATTTTTCAATAGCTAAAGCATAACGTAATGCTAACACCAACAGGGGTTCCCGCCGAAATGGGTTAAAACAGCCACTTACTGTACCATGTCAGTCACTCACCAGTTACTGAGTTGTGGTGATATTGCAGCCATGTGGCTTAATAATTGTATGCCAGTGATTCTCAACCAGTGTTCCGGGGGCTACCAGTGGTCCTTGAGGGGGTTCCAGGTGGTCCCCAGCTAAATGATGGAGAGTTGGTAACCAAATTAACCTTTATAGATCTTTAACTCTTGAGAGTGTAAAATGGACCAGTAAGGGTTAAAGATCTGCATTATTTCATTTACCAGAAGTCTACATAATTGGAGAATGCAAAATAATTGTTATTTTGATCATTTGCCTGTTACTGTATCTCTGCTATGGTACCACATATACAGCAAGGAATTGTGGACAAAATCTTATCAAACAATAAAAATAATCTTTAGTTTTGGGTCTACTGAGGCTAAATTTCATCAAATGGTGATCCATGGACTCAAATGTGAATAAATAATTGTCCTTGATATGAAAACCACTATTGTATGCTGTTTACAACTAAGCCTGCTCTATTTCTGTTTTCCAGTGGTCAAGATAATGACATTAATTTAATGAAGGCGTGCTGGAATGAGCTGTTTGCACTGGGCCTGGCGCAGTGCTCAAACGTCATGAATGTCGGCACAATCCTGGCTGCCATCATCAGCCACCTGCAGACGAGCTTACAGGAAGGTAATGATGATGGAAATTATTGAATTTCATCTGAAGCTTACATTTCATGAATGGAACTTGGCTCCATTCAGGAAGTTTACTAAGTTTCGACTCATGTTTTGGTCCGACGGTCATTAGACCGACAACCTACCTCTATCCCTAACCTAACCACAAGTAAGACGCACAAATGCGGGAAGCGAACGCAGCTTGTAAATTGTAAATACTTTTTTTTCTTTAAGTTTTCCTTTTTTTGTCTCTTTTTGTTTAAGTTTTCTACTGTGTGTGTGTTATGTGTGTGTGCATGCATGTTTATACACCCGCCCTCTGGTGGCGGGCGGGTGGTGTCACAGCGGGACAGACAGACACACAGACATGATCTGCAGGGTCTCATAGTTAGTGCTCATTGCGTTCGCAATAACCGCAAGCATGGGAGCAGCGCATATTCGAGCGGTAGTCCGACCGTTGTTCCCGCATTTCGTACTAATGCTCCGTCGGAATTGTGTCCGGATCACGTGACCAGAAAATAAACACTAGGTCTGCGTCCAAATTCATTCCCTATGCCCCATATAGTGCACTACTTTGGGGTTCTGCCATTTTGTTATAGTGTCCGAATATGTAGTAAGCATTTTTGCACCCTATCGTAGTGGACTGAAGTATCCCACAATGCACCGGGAATTGTAGGGACCATCCAATGGTCCATATTTATGGAAAGAAATCAAAGTTTATATGAGCAACAAGGTGTCGAAGCGGTGAAAACAGTCACTTGCGAGCCAGTTCTCTCCCAGTGGACTGGCACGGTGGCTGGGGAGAAGTGCCCCTGCAGTCAGTAGTCACCCCCCCCCCCCCGGTTCTCACCGCCGAAGCTATTAAAGCATGGACTGACCAGAACGCTATCCGTCGCTGACGCTGATTGTGGACTAAACACACACACACGGTTGATAAAATAGCAGATATAGATAGATAGACAAACAACTAAACAATATAGTTCAAACCGGTTGTTTTTTTGTGTCGGACCCGCTGCTCTTTCCCCGGGAAGAGGGGAGGAGCAGCGCGCTCTGTGGTCGTGTGTGTGTGTGCACATCCATCGTGTGTGTGTGTCGGTAGTGCTGCATGTATGTTGAAACTTGGGCACCGTCAATCATACCTTTACAAAATAATTAATAGCCTTTATATCAGTTGTATATACCCCTCTATTTATGCAATATGTTGCCCGTGTTTTGTGATTGGTTTGCTGCGTTCTGAATCGATAAACCAATCGCATAGATTATATTTTTTTGAGGGAATAATTTGTATTGGTTTATCGGCTCGCATTCATGTATTGATGAACCAATCGCATATAGATAAGATTTCTTTGAGGGAATCATTTCAATTGGTTTATTGCGTTCATGTAGGCCTATCGATGAACCTCATAGCAAAAGTTGAAAGACAGTAGATAGCCTATATTTATAGATAGATAGACCACAATCGCTGTGTGTGTGTGTGTGTGATATCGATTATTTATGAAGTAATAAAAGTATGCCTACTAGGCTACTATAGTGGCCAAAGTTTCACATCATCTGCTAAATAAAAAGCAAACATGCGCTAAACGGGGAGGGAGGGGTGGTGGAGCACCGTGGAGGAGCCCACGCAACGACATACAGGGAAGCCGAGGGTCTCCCTTCCCCGGGAGACTTGGGACTGAATGTGTCTCGTTCGGTTATTTACAAGCATGTTTACCAAGATTATATTATTTATTCATCCATAAATAGGTTATGATGTAACTAAATATATAATTATTTCTCCTCTACAGCCGCTATTTTACATTTTAGACTTTAAAATGCGCGTCTGCTCGGACAGCCCGTTTTCTTTCTCGTCTCACAGCTGAGTCCAGGCCACTTGACTGACAACTACCTTGTACACGCCCACTTTAAAAAAGAAAAAAAGCTGTGTCTACCGATATTGACGTCAGACTTCGGTGCTCCCCATATAGGAAGTACTGTCCGAAATCCTCACTATTATAGTCCACTGAGTCTGGATCCCCGTATGGAGAGTAGGGAGTAGGGAACAACCCTAGCAATTCGGATGCAGCCTAGGACAGTCGTGTACACTATTTTAAGGCACCCGTGCGTCGAATGGAACGACATACAACATTGGGTGACTCTTCAAAGTTTAGTGAAAAACACCTGCAGTCAAGGGGGAATTAAGATGAATTAATTACGCAGTCAAAGTGTTCATTCGAGGATATGAACAGCCAAAGTATGTAGAGAGTGTGTGTGTGTTATGTATTGTGCACAGTGATTGAAAGTATCTTTGTAGTCGGTACTTGGTAGCCTATCTGCAACAGTTCCAACACACACACGCACAATCCATCCCATCGCCATGACGCGAACACTCAAATTTACATTGTTTGAGCGAAGCCATGTGTGCTAATGACACAACCTGGATTAGACATGCGTGCGACCTGTTGGCGGATTAGACACACGCGGGCGGCATTGCAAAGAACACACCCGCTCCTAAACACTTCCAGCACGACACACGCGCGACCCATAGCCGCGTCGCAAACACACAAGCGACCTGTCACTATGCAGACCCTGTGGCTGGGGAGCCAAGACACACAGGGTGCGTTCTGCTCCATTTATTGGTGAGTAAACATGTTGCTAATGCTGAGCTATACTCCTGTAGCGATGTGTGTGTGTGTGTGTGTGTGTGTCCTGTTGGCACATCGCAAAGCCACAAAGAACACAGTCACCCACTCATACACGGTGCCAACACACACGCGACCCATCGCGAACACACACTCGCCAGAGTGCTATGTAAAATGATATCCATGGTGGCCCTCCGCTCATAAAAGGCTGTGTGTGGAGACACGGCTCCTAAATGAAAGTCATCGACTCCTTTACAACTTTGTAGCCATGAAGGAGATCTCCCCTCAGGCCGTGCCAGCGTAAACCCATACCCTGTGGGTACACTGTAACCAAGACAACACACAGCATATGAGCATAAGAGTGACAACGGATCCCATAGGCCGAGCTGGGGGATGGTAACCGTGAAAATGTTGACAATGACTAGTCTAAAGGGCCATTATATTTGAGGAATTACCAAGATGCATTTTTGCTGCATACCACACAACTTTTAAATGTCTTTTTGTAGTGTTTGAGCTTAAATGTTCTAAGTGGAACATGGCCCATATAAATGGTAACATGATACCTGTTCTGTAAAGTAGAAATATAACGTGCTTCTGTAAACCCTCTGTAGAGAAGCTGTCTCCAGAACGAGTCAAGGTGGTAATGGAGCACATCTGGAGGATGCAGGAGTTCTGCAACAGCCTGTCCAAGCTGTCTCCAGACTCTTACGAGTATGCCTACCTCAAAGCCATAGTCCTCTTCAGTCCTGGTGAGTTCATGGAAAAGCATATATATATATAATATATATATATATATATATATATATATATTAGTATTTATTTTAAAGTGCTCATCCGTCCATGTAAACCAGACATTAGCCCATTTAGACCTGAAACTTTATCTGTTGAAAAATAGCAGATCTACAAGCTCATATTATAGTGCGGCACCGAGTGCCACGCTACGAGCTTGTAGATCTGCTATATTTTTTTAAAATCTTGAAAATGTGTGCAAATCACTAAATAAATGTATTATTTCACGGGGAACGTTTTTAATTCAAATATTTGCTTCTGGGGGAGGGGGTGGTCCCTCGAACATATTTTCAGATGGAGGTCTGCGGCCAAATAATGTCCTTGACATTAAATAGTTTGAGCACCACTGACATAGAAACACAGGTTTTCAGAAAACTGTCAGCATTTAGAAGACATTTTGTAGAATCTGGTCTCGGGTCTAAATGGGTCAGGGAACCGATGAGCTGAAGCATTTCCAACAGCCGGACAAGTAAGAAATGCTCTCCAGTGACAAGCAAGGCATTTCCAGCTGATTCAGTGTCAATGAACTCTTGAAGCCTCTTGTGCTTTTTATTGCATGTACCGTAGTAGTTCCCTATCCTCCAACCCTGCCACCACTCTTCTGGTTGTCTAAACCAGGAACTGACATTGCTAACTCATGACTTCCAACACTTCTACTCACATCCTTTTTATCCCTCTACTTACTGCTTGTGTATGCTGTTTGTGTACCAGATCACCCAGGCATAGACAACACCCACCAGATAGAGAGGTTCCAGGAGAAGGCCTACATGGAATTGCAGGACTATGTTACCAGGACCTATCCAGAAGACTCTTATCGGTTAGTACACTGCTGCTAAAAAGTTATTTTCAGAATCGTCTATCCTCTTAAAGATATATTTTTTCCAGATTTCCATGTGTTTATGAGGTGACGTACTTCATTACACCCCTTGGTGTGGTTGTTATGTGCAATGATGTCTTCCCTTTGTATTTAGGGTTTCTTCCTGGAGGCTGAAACCTTGACAGTCAAACGTGCCAATGATAGATGTTTATAATCATGTACATGACATAAAAGTCATTCCTTCTTTCTATCCTCTGTTTCCTGTGTCCTCACTGTCCTATTGTTTTTTTTTGCTCCCAGGTTGTCCAAACTGTTACTTCGTCTTCCCGCCCTCAGGCTGATGAGCGCCGCTGTCACAGAGGAGCTGTTCTTCGCTGGCCTCATCGGCAATGTCCAGATCGACAGCATCATCCCCTACATCCTCAAGATGGAGTCCACAGACTACAACAGCCAGGTGGTCTCTGGTGTCTGATGCTCCATGGAGTCCACAGACTACAACAGCCAGGTGGTGTCTGATGCTCCATGGCGTCCACAGACAACAACAGCCACTCAGCCAGGTGGTCTGATGCTCCATGGAGTCCACAGACTACAACAGCCACTCTCCGCATGACTCCTCCTTCACTCACCACGGACCACCTTTTTTTGGAGTCTATCTATAGGCAAAGCAGACAATTGTAAGAGTGTTAAAACAGGACGGGTGAACCCAACACACTGCGTATGACCTTGTTTATGGCTTCTCTAGAAGTGAATGCCAAGCCCCCCCCCCACCCATCACTTGACCTGTTCCTACTGGAAACCAATGCCTTGCCAATAGACCAGTCCATTTCTTATTGGCCTAGTGAGCATGGCTCGCGCTCTGGCCCAGTGAGCATGGCTCACACAGAGGACAAGAGAAAATAAAATAAATGCATCCCAGTGACGAGACGAGCAAGCCTACAGTTTTCCGCTGATTCAGGAATGAACTCTTGGAAGCCTGCATAGTAGATTGTGCTTTTTATTGTACATACTAGTATTTTAGGTTTCTTGTCCGCCAACCAAGCCCTACATTTTGTGCAGTTTTTTTTGTTGCATTTCAAATGAGCGGGTGATGCATTTCTTCCAAAACGCTTTTTCCATTTGTTTTTTTTATTTCATAATGGTTTTTGAGCAAAACTTTTTGTTATAATGTGAATTAAATTGTCATGATCCATTGTTATTGTAAAGGTTATAACCTTTACATCTCATATGTTTGCCAATCCAAAGGATATGGGCAACATCATGAGTCAAATATTTCACAAGGCGTGGAAGTGAAGTAATTATGTATATAGATATACATGTATATAGAATGATGCTTTGTTTATACTTCATTGCCCGCCAGTGTTATGTGCCGAAAATGGCAGATCTACAAGCTCAAAAAGCAATATGTCGCTTTGTGAGATTGTAGATCAGCTATTCTCAGTGCATGATAATCATGCTTGAGAAAGAGATCATGGGCAATGGTTGCTTATTTACACACGCAAACTTTTGGACAAATGTAACGTAGTTGCTCAATGATTGTGGGTTCATTTGAAAATAAAACGATGCCTTTCATTTGCCTATTGGCACAATTGAGTTATTTTTCACAAATAGACTAGATTTGGATGAGTTGCTCTCTAATGTATGTATGTGCGTTATTATTAAGAAACAAACTTGACCATTAAACCAAATATGGTATTCACTTAATGTTAACAAACGGCTTAGAAGTGTCATTGTGTTTATGAATTAATAACACTAGAGCGAGGCCTGTTGGAACCTCTACAGCGGTGCCCGTTAAACACTGGCCTACTTGGAAGTTGCAAGTTGGAAATGCATGCCCCACCCAGATATGTCTCTGTCCTTTTTATGCCCATATATGTCAGGCATGCCCAAATATGGAGTCTAAGTATGTAGATGTCAGAACAGGCCAGCTCCATATATGGACACTGGGTTAGACCGACGGTTGTCAGTCTTTTTGGTTAGACCGACAACACCGGCCACTGCACCCCCTGTGGCCGTGTGGAACGCGCACACGCACAAACACACACACACATACACTTGGTGACTTGGTGCATGTACCGGTATTTATTTAGTTAGATTATTGGTCCCATTAGGCTGATCTCTATTTAATTTGTCTTGGGGAGAGCTGTCTATGAATTAGTGAAAAGCTAAATATTTTCATAAGCCTTGTGCCTATTTTTGGACTGGGTTAACTCGACCGTTTCAGACGCAGGGCGGCTCGCCGGAACCGGGCTGACACCCTGGGCTCGTTCCTCGGTCTGGAAGTTCCGGGGACCCCCACACGGAGTTGCACCACTCACTTCACATAGGTGTGATATTTCCTACAATTTCTGATTTTATTGCTTGCACAAGAGAAAAGGATAATTGGCACTCAAAAAAGATAAGTACTATAAGTAAATCCTTTTCCTTTTGAGGGTCAAAGTCCTTCTGAGACCATGACTAAGGGCTCTATTTTGTCCATGCTAAACCCCTTATCCCTAAACTTCTTTAAACATTCCCTAAACATTTTGTAATAGTTCAACTAGCCGATATACATCGACATGTTGTGATTTTGTAGTTGTGATTTTTTAACTATTCAAAAATGTTCAAAGAAGTTTAGGGATAAATTTAGCATGGACGAAAATGGAGCCCATAATCTCCTAATCTATAAACAAATTCCTTGGAGATTCTATGACTGTTCATGGTTGAACAAGTAACGTAATTTTGCTGGGTGAATACATTTGAGCTTCCAGCCTTTCACCTATTTAGGCCCCATTCAGGAACACCTCTGTCACTCATTTTAGTTCCATATTCTAACTTATCTTTTTGTAAATTAAAGCCTTTCTTGATCATACTGCAGCGTCACACAAAAGCATCAAAAGTAGTAGATCGACAAGCTTGAGTGTTGTGCTTGTAGATCTTATATTTGAATCTCTTGGATGTTTTTCAGAAAACGTAAGAATTAGAATCGGCCTCAGGTCTAAATGGGTTAACGTGCCGATACGTATAACATACGTATAATAATCTATAACAGTCATGTCAACTACCCCCAAATTGACACTAATTAGCCCGGCGACACCCATTTGAAGAGATATGCCAGGGATAGGAGAAGATGTGTTATGGCTCTAGCAGTGATTCTCAACCTGTTTAATTTCAAGGACCCCCATGAATTAGGCTCCATTTGTACACTCAGAGTTACAGACCCACAAGGGTCCATTTGGTTCATAAATATAATTTAGCTGGGGAGTGGGGACCCCCTGGAACTCCCTCAAGGACCCCTGAGGGTCCCCAGACGCCACTTTGAGAACCACTGACATTAAGCCTCCACACATAATGGTGAACGTTTATCTAATCGAAGTTGACCTCTCAAAATGAAGGTGACCAATAAGGTCTTGGAATGGAAAATGTTGACTGAGGGTTGTGTCCGTCTATGGCTCATTTGTATGTTCATGGCAAAATATAGAATTCTGACAAAAAAATATATATGACGATGTTTCAATGTATAACAAAATATGCAAAAAATTGAAAATATGAAAAAGTGGAAGGGTTATATATAAATTTACTTATATTGATCCTATAAACAATTTAATATAGGTATAGTTTTGCCTACTCAATTCATAATTAATGTTCCAATTGGAACTCTGGCTCATGGACTAAGAACCAAAAAGAACTGAACCGGTTCCTATTGGGAAAAAGGGTCCATATATGCTGTATACGTATCCGTATCCGTTTGCTGTAGTCGAAGCTACAGATTGTTGGCTGTTCCTTCTGAATTAATAATGCAAAATCTGTACTGTTCAGCACCGGCGTGGCCTCTTGTTGTGTCCGTGTCGGGTATCGTAGAACTAGAACGTAGGAGGTGTGGGTGGGAAGACGAACTGTGCAAGGGACTAGACTTACAGTTCTGGTTATTGGTGAATAAATGTTTCATCAGGTAAGTAGATGGGGCCACAGTAACTGAATGGCATCAGCTCATTTGCTGTAGTTACCTAATCACATCACAGTGTCCATCTAATTAAAAGGCAGCGATTACAGATGAGCATTAAAACTTGAATAACATTGGTTGTTGGTCGTTGCCATTTTTAGCATCCTTTGCGCAGGCTTATGCTGTATTCATTATCTGATTCTACACAGTGGCCTCACTGGCCTGACCCTGCTTTTGAATTACTGGAAACAATTATGCATGATGTGACTGTACGTCAGCCATCGAAAAAAGCAGATCTACAAATCCACCCCCTTAATGAATGATAATAGGATATTAACGAGAATTCATGATTAATTCATTATAAATTCATGGTGAATTGATGTTGACTCATTAATCATCATTAAAGTGTTACATGTAGGCCTATTAAATGCTGGCATAAGTTGTGTCCTAAACACTAGTCTGTTATTCAGCAACCCATGATGCAATGTTCTTTGTTTAAATTGTTTGGTGGCTTAGCCTGGCCAAAGCAATGATTATGAATGTATGCAAGGAGGCCGGGCCATGCAGTTGGACAATTCCCATGCATTCTCTTTGGGTTTAACCAATGCCGTTTCGAGGAATTCAGTGGAGCCCCTTTATCAGGCAAACAAGACAGGCTGAAAAAGAGGCTGAAAGAGGGAGATAGATCAAGCAATCGGTGGGTTAGCATTGGTTAACCCACTGAGTAATATACTTTTCACATTTGTTGGATCAAATATTATAAAGGTAGAGCAGTGGTTCTCAAAGTGGGGTCCGGGGACCCCCAGGGGTCCTTGAGGCAGTTCCAGGGGGTCCCCAGCTAAATGTAATAGTTTGGAACCAAATGGGCCCTTATGGGTCTGTAACTCTGAGAGTGTACAAATGGTACACTCTCAGCTCTCTATCAGGGAGCTTTAATTCATCACATCCAGACTCGACTACTGCAATAGCCTCCTGTACGACGTCACCACCAAGGTTCTCAAAAAACTACAGTATGTTCAAAACTCTGCCGCCCACCTGCTCACCAGAACCCGATCCAGGGACCACATCACACCTGTCCTCCGTGAACTGCACTGGCTCACAGTCAAATTCAGAATTGACTTCAAAATTCTCACCACCTCATCCAACGCCATGCCCCCACCCACTCCCTCAGGTCAAGCACTGCCAACCTACTGGAACCCCACAAGTCCAACAAGAGAACCTGGGGTGACAGGGCCTTCGCAGTGGCCGCCCCCTCATTGTGGAACTCACTCCCAGCCCACATCAGAGCTGCCCCCACCTTTGACATGTTCAAAAGCACACTCAAGTCAAAACCCACCTTTTCAGACTGGCTTTCCCTACCTATGCCCCCCTCCCACACACACACACACACACACACACACACACACACACACACACACACACACACACACACACACACACACACACACACACACACACACACACCCTTCCTGTTTGACCACTTTGATTTCTAGTTTTTAACCTTTTTTAAACTATTTTTCTAATAAAATTGATTTTACTTCTGTTCTGTAAAGCGACTTTGGGTACCCAGAAAAGCACTATATAAATTGTATAATAATAGGCTAATTATTATTATTATTAGAGTTCAATTAACATACAATATAAATTGGGGTCTCAGAGATAAAAAATGCCATTAAATGGTGGTCCGTAGCCTGCCTAATGCATGTCAAACTGAGGGTCCTTGAAATTAAAATGGTTGAGAATCCGTCTGCTATAGTATAGACTACTATAGAGCCAAGAATCTTCTCTTATGGGGGGGGGTCCCTGACTCCCAGGCATGTCTTTTGAAATAGGGGTCCGACCGGTATGATATTAAATGTCAATTTGGGGGTCCTTGACATGAAAAAGTTTGGGTTATTGGGTTATTCATTCAAAATACAAACATTATTATTATTAATAATAATATGTTGTTGGTCGCTGATAGATTTAACCCCACCTCCATCTGCTCAGCTCAGCTCATCAGAGCGAGATAGGCGGAGTTTAGTTTCGAGCACATTTTCCTGGTATTTTTCTGCTCCACTCCTTTCTTTCTGTATCAAACCGTTGGACACAGAGAGAGTGTGTTATGTTATGTTGTGAGGAGGGGTCGACAATGTACTGTCGGCTTCATATTCTGCAGTATGTGAGAGACCACCACCACCACTGAAGTGTAGTGAGATCTACTATACTCTGATCACAACAAGTTTTCAACTGTACTGTACTGTGGAATCCAGTCAATCCACCACCACAGGGATTATTATGCCCAGCGCCGACGTGTCTGTGCGAAGTTTATCCGAAGTAGAGAAATACCTCAACGGCCGAATGGTGAGTACTACTAACTAGCCTACAATTATTATTTTAATTTCGGATTAATTAATCTATATTTTTCGAAGGTTCGGTTTAGCTGTGCCAGCTGCGGTAAAAGTAACAGTCGCCTTTTCATCTATAGCCTATGATTTTATTAGACTCGTAGATGTATTTAATCGATTCTGACATTTTCAATGCTAAATGTATAGAGTAAATGTTATAGGCTAGCTAGTTCATCTCCATGTGGGACGAACAGAACAGCTGCTGGTGCGTCCTGCTTTATTATTTTGTGGCATATGGTAGGCTACGATTTCGAACCGGGGGATGATGATATATTTACTGCTAAACAATAGTAGCCTATTATCCCCCCATGCTGTGTTGTTTGAGTCAGGGCGAATGAATGTCTGCTCCCTCAACGGAGCCATGCAGTGGCTGTACTCTTTTATTAACGTTTAAATATTATAAACTAACTAACGTTAGTGAAGGCTTTGAGATGCCTGTCCTAGCCTAAGATTTAGACTCGTAGATGTATTTAATAGATTCTGACGTATTACTTATTATGTACAGGTACAGACAGTAAATTATAATAATTGGGGTAATAATTAATGATAATAGAAGTAGCCATGTGTGCTGCCACTGTAGCCTAAGATTTAGACTCTCGTAGATATATGTATTTTATTAAGATTCTGACATTTTCAATCTCAGAATCGATCATAAAATACATCTACGAGAGTCTAAATATGCTATGCTGCCATGCCACCACTATTGTTTCATGATATCATACACAAAACGTACGTGCTTGGTGCTTCTTCCCGCAAAACCTTTGTTTAAGGTTATTTAATCTATAGGGAAGAGAAGAGTGCAGCAGGCTACATGTTGGTAATAGGCTGTAGCCTATACTGTATGGTTATGTGTATGTGCTGCTGCTGCTGCTGCTGCTGCCCCAAAACAAAACACACTTCATGATGCAATTCCAGTCTGTGTGGACTGGACACATGCAGTGCCGTAGTGCAGTCTGTGTGGACTGGAGTCACTGGACACATGCAGTGCTGTAGTGCAGTCTGTGTGGACTGTGGACTGGACACATGCAATGCCGTAGTGCAGTGGACTGTGGACTGGACACATGCAGTGCTGTAGTGCAGTCTGTGTGGACTGGACACATGCAGTGCTGTAGTGCAGTCTGTGTGGACTGGACACATGCAGTGCTGTAGTGCAGTCTGTGTGGACTGGACACATGCAGTGCTGTAGTGCAGTGGACTGTGGACTGGACACATGCAGTGCTGTAGTGCAGTCTGTGTGGACTGTGGACTGGACACATGCAGTGCTGTAGTGCAGTCTGTGTGGACTGGACACATGCAGTGCTGCAGTGCAGTCTGTGTGGACTGGACACATGCAGTGCTGTAGTGCAGTCTGTGTGAACTGGACACATGCAGTGCTGTAGTGCAGTCTGTGTGGACACAGTGCCGTAGTGGACAGAGTGGAGTGGACACAGTGCCAGGCATCCATAGTGCAGTGGGTTTCAACCCTTTTCATATCAAGGTCCATTATTTATTTGGCAGTTGAGCCACGGACCACCATTTGATGACCTAAAATATGATGTTGTCATTGGATAAGATTTTGTCCACAATTCCATACTGTATTGATGTTGGTATACCATTAGGAGAGATAACAGGCAAACATTGATACAAATAACAATTCTTCTACATTCTCTAATTCGGTAGACTTCTTGTAAATTAAGTAATGCAGATGTTTAACACTAAATGAACTCTTGAGTGCGTAAAATTAAACTATTTACGCTAGAGTTCTATAACGGTCCATTTGGTTACCAACTCTCCATCATTTAGCTGGGGACCACCTGGGACCTTGAACCCCCTCAAGGACCACTGGTGGTCCCCGGACCACTGATTGAAAACTGCTGCCGTAGTACGTAGTTAGTTAGCCTAGCGAAGAAAACATTCATGGAAGCACCCAAGGGGCTATAATGATAAAATCTGTGAAGCTGTTGAAACTCCGGTATCTCTTACGAGGAGGCAGGCACCAGCTATAGGTGACACCACAGAGAGGAATGCTCCCTTGTGTGCGTGTGCGCGCACGCGCCTGCCTGTCAGTTTCACCTAATGAAGTGAAGAAGTTGATCCTGTTTTTCGCTTAAAGACGGCCACAAAAGAAAGGGCTTCATTCACTGTCATCAATCAAGCAGATATAACTCTGCCTGCCAGCATCTCTGCACCGCTCACCTCCAAAGGTGTCGTGTCCGTGTCTCCAAGCCCCCCCCCCCCCCCAATTTCTTAACAATGCAGTACAGCAGGCAGCACTGCAGCTGTCTTAGATCAGCACTATTCTGATTGTAAAATGTGACATGTAGAGCCAGATGTCTCTATCTGAACACCGCCTCACAGCGCTAGCACCGAGCATGCTTCAATGGAGGGTGGCATGTTGATATCCATCTGTCTGGAAAAAAAGAGAGAGAGAGAGCGAGAGAGGGAGACTGAATTGATTACTTGCTTTTTATTCATGTTTATCTTGTCATTTTGATTTTACATTCATCATCACATAATTATAGTAAATTGCATAGCCTATATTATGTCCGTGGTTCTTACCAGAAGCAATGCAGTCAAATCCCCTTCACATTTTGGTTCCACTAATGATCTGCAGCAATTTGCATACTGTGCAATGCAACCCTGCCTCCAAGTGTACTAGAGTGGCGAAGATGGGAATTAGACAATACATAAGAATAGAATTGTATTAAAGATTGGATAAACAACAACCTCCTCGGAGAAGGGAGCGTTGTATCACACAGTTTAATGCGACATAACGAAACAGAACAACACATCTGGGTGTCTCTGGCTGGGTTATTACCTCTCTGTGAGTGTCCTGCTCTCGCTGTGAATCAGTCCATTGACAAAACAGCTACCTGCTTATTTATCATACTTATAATTGAATCCCATTCGGTGCTTTCATAGTCCACAGGGGGCCACGCTGGGGTTGTTGGCTGTTAATGGCCTATTGATTTGGTCGTGGACCAGCTTTTCTTCTGGAAACAATAGACAGAAAAAAAAGGGGGAAAAAAGGTCTGACACAAGTTACGCAACCGTAGGTCACTGAGGAAAGTTCAGACATCAATCTCTGCGTCTGCTGGTTCCTTATTATGTCGACATACGGGACATTGTTTATTTGATTTAACTTCCAAACAAAGCAAGAGGTTCACAATCGAAGCTCGGCAGCACAGCGGGGACAGCTGGAATGGTTCGATGATTTTGACAGCATATTTTGATTTGAGTTTTAGTCATAGTCTCTTGAATAGTTTTCATTTAGTTTTAGTCACATTTTTGTCACCTGGAATGTTTTAGTGTTGGTTCAGTTTTAGTCGACTAAATCTACATTTGATTTAGTCGACTAAAATGTATTTTGGCGGGCCTTGATGCCGTCATAGTTTACACTTGCTGAAATGCTATTTTCAGCATGCAACCAAGTGTAAAATGACTTATACTGGATCTCTTGTCCACTAGTCCCTTCCTAACATTTTTGTCTAGTTTTTATTTGTTGACATTTTGTTTTTGTCATTTTTTGTCAATCATGACATATTGTCCCGAATATAAGACTAGTCTGATTATAGAGCGTAGCAGTCCAGCCCCCTTTCGTGACGACGTGAGACCCAGAAGTGAATTCCCTGTTCATTTTCTCCATAGGCTTTTCAAAAAGTATTTATTTAAAGACGTTTACGCCGCGGACAAAGCCAACTCGAGTTGTGACAAATCATGACAACAAACACAACATTTTGGGCCGAACAATAAATAATAAGAAAAACAACAACAAAAAGTGTTGTAACCTGCGGTTTTCTTCTTCTTTCTAATTATTTACCGAAAAATTGTGTTTGTTGTCATGATTTGTCACAACTCGAGTTGGCTTTGTATGAGACTTAAAAGGTCTTTAAATAAATACTTTTTGAAATGTCTTATGAGGAAAATGAACAGGGAATCATTTCCTGGGCCCTGGTAGGGGGCGGGACCACGACGCTCTATAAGACGACTGATTATAAGACAACCCCCATTTTTCAAGACTCATTTCTTCTGTGAAAAAAATAACGTTGGATCATGTCAAATTGTCTAGTCCCTGATTATAATACGACCCTGTTTCTTAGGATATTTCCATTGAAAAAAAGAAAAACAGTCTTATATTCGGGCCAATAGGGTATTAATCGCCAAAATCAACACTGCAGATGGCAATGAGGAGGGGGGTTGTGTTAATTCATGACAGTTGTGCGCTCTCACCGTCCTATCCTGTCTTGTCCTCACATATCTTTCTCTTTCTATGATCTTTTACTCGCCTCCCTCTTTATTCATCTGTCTCTGTGTCGGTGTGGGTCCTGAGATAGTCTGCATCCATGAGGGTCAGCTGGAGAGAATACAAATAAGCACTTCAGTCTGCAGGCCTCTTCTCTGTGTGGCACACTGCTCTCTGCTAAAGACATGATTTGTTCCATCTCAGTGAGCATGCCAGCAAACGTGTGTGTGTGTGTGTGCACATGTGCGTGGCTGCGTGCGCGCGTGCGTGTGTGACAGTGAGAGAGTCAGTCAGACAAACTCAGCCATGTGCTGCCCCAGATTGACGGAAGCCAATCCCACATTGTGTGCTTCTCAATGTGCTGTCCCAGTCGTCACAGATTACTACTAGGATCAATTACCTCCATGGTCCCATTCATGACTGGCATGGCTGGCACTGGAAAACGGAGAGATCTCATAGTTTAGACAAAAGCAGAAGTCGGAATCGGAGTGCTGAATTTAGCTGAACTGAAACCTAACGCCCCAGCCTCCCCGGTATACACCAGATTCTGATCAGCAATAGAGTGTCGCAGTCCCCCCCCCCACTTTCATGACGACGAGCGGCCCGAAAGAGAATTTTCCATTATGTTTTCCTCATAGACGTTTCAGAAAGTATTTATTTAAAGACTCTTGAGCCTCGGACAAAGCCAACTCGGATGGTGACAACTGACAACTCATGACAATAAACACAAGAAGAAAAAAGGGCACTGTACAACGCATTTTTTGTTGTTTTTCTTCTCTCTAATTATTTGTTCGGCCCAATAAATGTGTTTATTGTCATGATCCAAGTTGGCTATGTCTGAGGCTTTAAAGGTCTTTCAATAAATACTTTCTGCAACATCTATGGGAAAAATAAATGAGAAATTTTCTTCCGTGCCGCTCGGCGGGGGGGACTGTGACTCTAGTCTATAAGATACAAATAAATGTTTATTTATTATTTTTTAGATAGCATAAGCTATAGAGCCGTAAACCCCGTTCTGGACCAACCCACTTTTCCTGCTTTTAGGAGTGTGCCGGGTGGGGCGGGGTCAGGGTAGGGATTAATAACAAAGGCATTTTGTTAAGCAAACAGGAACGTTTGGTTTTGTCACAGGGAAGTAATGTTTGACAAGTGCATACATCAGCAACAGCTATTCTGGTCAAATATCACCACGGTTCGGGGAAAAAGACTCACGTGCGAGACAAGTGCGGGCCATGAACTTATGAAGTCATTCAGTTTCATTTCAGTGCATATCTTCATCAAGCTACCTAACTTTTTATACAACAAAGCCCAGCTTTGATGTTGATTGAGTATCTGTGTCTCAACCCCACTGTCCCCCTAAATAAATGGCTAAAAAGTTAGAAAAATGCAGTTGGATCTGAATGCTGCTGAGGTCAGGGCCTATTTAATGGGTCATGGCGTGAAGCAGGAGCATAGATTTTAAGTAGGGCAGCGTGGCGGGGGTCGGGGGGGTATAGAGGGGTGCACCGAGCTCTCAGCCATGAGGATCCCCCATACATCCATATCCTGGCACGTTGTTTGGATCCCACCAACGTTCTAGGATAGACCCGCCCTTACTGTGTCTGATTAGCGGATTAGGGTTATGGATGGCCTTGAATGTATGAAGGAGGATCTTATAGTCAATACGGTATTTGATGGGAAGTCCGTGGTGAGACAGGGGTGATGTGACTGACGACAGTGATTCTGGTGATGATACATGCTGCAGCGTTCTATTTTCCGTGTGTAGTGTAGTGCTTGAAGTGTTCTTTTTTTATCCACCACTACCTCTGTCCCTAATGATGATTAGGTGGGTTACTCTCCACTGTGTTGATTGGAAGCAATGATGATTGCTCATTAGATTCAGTACTTAACAACGTCTGGCTTCCTTGCCTATTCTTTTCTCTCTCCTTCTCTCTGTCTCTGGTGATACATACGTTATCATAACAGCCATCAAAGTGGGTTGGACAGCACAGCAGGCCTCCAAGTGTTGTTTGTGTGACTCATTGATGTAGTTAAGCTCACCTGAGGTGACCTCGTTCATTTCATACGCCATGGTTTTAGCGAGTTTAACATGAATCACTGAAACATTGACATGTGCACAAGGACGGCCATCTTTCTTTAACCTTTATTTATTCAGGGAAGTCCATTGAGAGCCAGCTCTCTTTTCCAATGACGCCCTGATTAAGTCTTTTAAATTGTTCAAGTGAAATCAAGTTATTCAGTTTTAGGTCGGAATTAACATTGGGGATTTCTAAAGAAAGGTAGGCATTTTTTTAAGTAAGGCTTTGTAGATAAAAAACAGTGCATTGCTGTTCTTGTCTCTTAGCCAATGAAGGCCAACCAACCGTTTCATACAGCCTACAGTGATGGGCGAGGAACCCATCTCCAGTTATAAACCGGAGGGCTGAGTGGTAGATTGTGTCGAGTGGTTTTAGTGACGACGGAGCTGCATGCATGTAGATAATATCGCCATAGTCAATAACTGATAAAAGTGTGCTTTGAATCAACTGCTTCCTACTGTTTGAATCAAAGCAAGCTTTGTTTCTATAGAGCAATGCTAGTTTAGGTTTTAGTGGTGAGTTCTGAAATGTGGGTTTTAGTTTGTCGTCTATCCATATGCCCACAGATATTTAATAGTTTGAGACTCTTTTCAATAGGATACAAAATATATGGCTCAAACAATCTGTAACATGACTAGTTGTCATGTCACCAGCGTAGGGTCCATTGGGCCACGCAGGCCGTGGCCCAGTCAGTCTAACTTTGTAGAGAGGGGGCAAAAAAACAAGAAAAACAACAAAAGATAGTCTACTTTGGCAGCCCTTGTGTTTAGTATCTGTTTCTGTTTAGTATAGCAAACCACAGCATACGAGCCGCCTTTGTTTTAAATGGTCCCCCAAACCGTTCACACTTCACACCTATCGGCCGGGGATGTGCTATCCCCCCCCCCCCCCCCCCCACACGATGCTAATTTGCCCAGTAAATCATTTGATCCACGCTACGCGCCTGTGTCATGTTTACAGGTAGTTTGAGCCCTTTGAGTTTGAGTGCACTTAAGCCTCTCCAGCTGATCCAAAATGCCGCAGCTCGCTTGGTCTTCAACCAGCCAAAATTCTCACATGTCTCCCCCCTGCTCCGCTCCCTCCACTGGCTCCCGGTCGCTGCCCGCACAGAATACAAAACTCTGATGCTGGCATTCAAAGCAACCAAAGGTATGTCTCCCCCATATCTTGCAAGTATGATTGAACCCTACAAACCCTCCCGCGCACTCAGATAAGCCAACACAGGGAAGCTGGAAGTACCCTCACTAAAAACACCGGGACAACGCTCCACACGTCCCAAACTCTTCTCCCTTCTGGCTCCAAAACTGTGGAATGCACTTCCCATTGCAGTCAGAACTGCAGCATCACTCCCAATCTTCCGCCGTAGTCTGAAAACCCACCTTTTCAGACTCCATCATGGCCCATAGCACTTACCCCACCCCCTTAGATAGCATTTCTGTAGACTTAGATAGCATTTGATACAGACGTATAGCATGTTATATGTAGACAGCACTATAATTGCATTGTATGTAGTCATAGCACGTCATAGTACATATGTATAGCATAGTAGTATAGATGTATAGTTTATATGTATAGCTTCATTATATAGATATTCCACTGTTACTTTCTTAGCTTACGCATGTTTCTTGATAAATGTTTTTATGTGATGTATTCCCATGCTTTTTTGTTCTTGCTTAATGTAAGTCGCTCTGGATTAAATTGTAAATTGTAGCCATATATTTTGGTCTGTTGAATTACGTGAAAATGTCCTGCTTTTTGTCCAAGGCATGAACAACAAAGTCATTTACCATCTTGTCTCACTCGCACTGCTGCCGACAGACCAGATGTTGATCATGGATAGTCACACAGTTAGGACAAATGCAACTTTGTGTGTGTGTGTGAATAAGCATGGTAGGGAGGGTCAACAACTCACTGAAATGATGTTTACAGTTTATGGTGGTTGCTAGATGCATGCACGATCCCATCTAGCCACTAGAAGCCATGGCTGCCACCTGTCTGTCCATAATGACATAATAATAATAATAATATGTCCATAATGACATAATAATAATAATAATAATGAATTGCATTTTATAGCGCTTTTCCAAGTGCTTTACAATGGTTAATTCATTCATACATTGGAAGGTGAAGCGGCGAACAACAGACGACACCAGCGTCCTCAGTCACTTCCCACATTCACACACCAATGGTGGCGAGCTCACACCGACCGACTCATTGGAGGCAACGTAGGGTTCAGTGTCTTGCCCAAGGACACTTCGACATGTGGACAGGAGGAGCCGGGATTCTAACCTCCGACCCAGGGATCATTGGATGACCTGCTCTACCTCCTGAGCCACAGCCGTCTTTTTGAGGGACATCAGCCTAACGAGTCACCGGTGCCTTACCCCTTATCCAGATTCCCTAAACCTCTCTGCCTTTTTTTTCTTTTTACTATTTTGAAAAACACTTTAAAATACTTCAAATAGCCACGTTATGACCTTGTAGATCAGCTTTTTTGTACTATTTAAAAAAGTTTCTAAAAATAGAAAAAAAAGGCAAAGAAGTTTAGGCACAAGCGAAAATAGGGCCCATATGGCTGTTAGCCCACCCACACAAGGTCTGCTCACATTTAGCAGTGTGATCAATATGTGCCATGTCTCTGCCAGGCGTGCCAGCCTTCCATTCCCACAGTCACATTTAGCAGTGTGATCAATATGTGCCATGTCTCTGCCAGCCTTCCATTCCCACAGTCATCTGAAAGTGTCGTTGGGAATCGGGCAGCATCCCCAAATGAGCCCACCTTAAACCTACTGCCTAAAATACAATCCTCCAGAGAACAATTATGTGTCTTCAGGACAAGTTGGAAGTGAAAAATAGGCCAGCGCTTAAACAATTGCCCTCATTTAAGCATAGCTACTTTCAGCCAGAGACGTTACTTTGCACTAGTGAGTTGCTGTTCGTAGCAAGCGATGCATTGGCATGGAAATGGCATGACAGTGCATGCATGTCAGCAAGTTTGTAACCGTATTGTGATGTAATTCTGGATCATGTGGGAGGGATCTGAATCTTCCCGCTTTCCTGTATATGAAACATCTGGATTGTGTTATTGTGTTATTTGAGCTGTAGCTCATGAATCAGGCCTCATACTGCCAAATGCCTTACATTTTATTTAACTAAAGTTTACTTTAAGTAAAATTAACTACAATGCTTCTTTTACCATGCAGTGTACGAAAAATATCTACAGTATACTATGAATGTTTTTTAATGTTTTAGCTGTGTGGTTATTTGCAATTCTTCTCTCAAGTTCTACCTTGTTGCAGGCAGCTGCACTTCACTATTTAATTAAGGCCATATTGTATTTTGCCCTAAAGAATCTCAAAATAGGATATGAGGGAATTCCATTGAAATCAGGGTTTGTCTTTCTCTTGATTTAGACCCATTCAGTCTTTTTGAGGGGCACTAGCCCCTCCTATGCCTACTGCCTAGCTTTATGGGTTTGTGTAAACTCAAACATTGAATACTAAAGGGTAGAAAAGTGAAGTGGTAAAAGTGAGGACGCAAATTGTGATTGGCCAGAATGAGATGTATGATGATGATGATGTATGATTATACATCATCATCAGGGCAAGAATTCTTGCCCTGATGATGACCTTGTTGGTCGAAAACTGTTGGCAGTTGCCTTTTTAATTCATGTCTTGATCCCATTTTTGATCCGTGTGAGCACCTTTTTTATCATTATCACGTTTTGCTATCTCCGTTGAGCACCTGGTTAGTTCCTCTTTTTCTCTATTAAAGAGATTTTAATGTTTGTTTTGTCACCGTTTGTTTTACATCACCATTACATCACCTAATCAACATGAGTTAGACTTTAATATATTAGCACCCCTCACTTCACACGGGTGTGAAGTCACTTCTATCTTAGTTACCAATTTCAACCTAATAAGCTATCGTAACGCTCAGTCTTCAGTCTTGACAGCAGTTTCTTCACAAGAGATACACTGCTACAATCTGGTACTGTGTGACTGTGCTTTCCACCACCACCACAGTACAATACCCCTGGACGTCACCATGCCCCCTCAGTGGCGCTTCGAGCTGCAGAATTAAATCCTAAACATTTCGGAGCAGAGGCCATGGCGGGGGGGACTAACTATCCCGAACTAGTTCCAGCCCTGCCAAGACTGTAATGCTGCAGCATAGCATGTCGTCCCGGCTGCGACTGCGCTGCCAAACAAACAGCCTTTTGTGTTTGTGATTCTGAACTCTAATAGACTTGGTAATCTGAGCAGCCTACACACACCAGCCTCTTCTATGCTTACTCTTTGAGGAAGAAGACATTTAACTCCTGTAGTGGTCCTTTGACAAACGGGTTTGACGAAAAGGTTTATTTTTTTTAAATTCCCATTGTTTTGTCAGGTAGCTAAGCTCTCACAGCTCGCCGCCTGAATGCAAATTTTGGAGATGGAGTCCCTCAGGCTAACAAGTACATCAGGCCATTGAATCCATAGGCAGGAGTTTCGTCATCGCAGCATAGTTCCAGCCAGTGTAGAGAGGCAGTGTGAGTTGTTTTCTCTGCACAGAAAGAGTCTTGTGTTCAAGAAGGACATAACACCAAAGAAGGGGGAGAGGGACAACTGGGAAGGGAGGAGAGAGAGGGAGAAAGAGACATGCTATTCTCTGGTCATACAACGAACGTGTGTTAGAATAAATAAGGATTATTTGTGAATGGATAAGTATGCATACTCGGCATAAGTCAAGTAAATAAAGGCGCAGAGAGAAGTCAGCCTTTTTATAATGCCTTCCAAACGATACGTTTATGAAGGGCTTTACAGTAATAAAACAGCAGAAAGCCCCATTGAGAGAACATAGGGTTGAAAACAAAGAGCCACAAGTGTCTTTGTATGCATTTAAAATGGTGACATACAGTATACACTAGTATAAATAAATACCATTGGGGGTGCTTTCCGGTGAACCACATTACCAAGAAATATTATTATCACAAATATCACACTCTTATATCAGTGTGACTCGCTGACTAATGGAAGTGACTGTGTATGTGAGGCAATATCTAATTCTGTGTGTGTGTGTGTGTGTGTGTGTGTGTGTGTGTGTGTGCGTGTGTGCGTGTGTGTGTGTGTGTGTGTGTGTGTGTGTGTGTGTGTGTATTATATATATATATGTGTGTGTGTGTGTGTGTGTGTGTGTGTGTGTGTGTGTATATATATATATATATATACATATAAATATATATATAGGACCCACTTTGCTGAGTGTAGTGTACTTTTAATCCTCTTTTTTTCTTCTCTACTTAATGTTAGTCAGCATCCTGTCTCTTGATCATCCTGTTTGTGCACTCCGACCGTCACGTCACCCCCCCCCCCCCCCCCCCACACACACACACACACACAAACCCCATCACCTGGGTCCACCTGACTGACTGTCATGTGACAAGGGGCGTATACTGTATATGGAGGAATCTAATCTACTGTATGTAATAGTCAACACTCGTAAAAAACGTAACCACCTCTCACCTCTAGAAATGCTGAGGATTTGCTGATGGCAAAGTAAGCCTTTACTGAGTGTTTTTTTAACTCTGACAATGTGCACATGGAATATTTGTTGTTACACTGTCAGAGTTACAAATAAAAATAACACTGTAACACTACACCTTTTTAACTGGCTTTATGCTGTAGTGAGGACTTTAGAGAGGAGTTGTATTTCCAGATAGAGGCTTAATAGTTCATACTAATTACATTCAAGTAAGTATTGCTGTGATATTGAGCCTTGCCCCTTCACTAAAGCAGTGGTTCAACTCTCCATTTAGCTGGGACCACCTGGAGCCCCCTCAAGGACCACTGGTTGAAAACCACTGCTCTGCTCTGAATCACTCCCAATCTTCCGCCGTAGCCTGAAAACCCACCTTTTCAGACTCCATCATGGCCCATAGCACTTACCCTAACCCCTTAGATAGCATTTCTGTTGGCTTAGATAGCATTTGACACAGACTTATAGCATGTTATGTAGACAGCACTTTAATTGTATTGTATATAGTCATAGCACGCCATAGTACATATGTATAGCATAGTAGTAAATATGTATAGTTTATATGTATAGTGTATGTATAGTTTCATTATATAGATATTCCACTGTTACTTTCTTAGCTTACGCATGTTTCATGATAAATGCTTTTATGTGATGTATTCCCATGCTTTTGTTCTTGCTTAAATGTAAGTCGCTCTGGATTAAGAGCGTCTGCTAAATGCCTAAATTGTAAATTGTAAATTGCTCTAAAGCAGTGGTTCAACTCTCCATTTAGCTGGGGACCACCTGGAACCCCCTCAAGGACCACTGGCTGAAAACCACTGCTCTGAAGCAGTGGTTCCCACTCTGAAGCAGTGGTTCCCAAACGTTTTAGCCTGTGACCCAAAAAGAGAGATTAGACAGGACCCAAACTAGTGAAAATGGCAGATCTACAAGCTCACGCTCACACCGCGATGCTTCGCGCCACGTTGTGAGCTTGTAGATCGGCTATTGTCACTACTTCTTAATTATTATTATTTTTTATTCATGGAATGTTTAGATTTGTTTGTTCGGTTGTTTTAAAGTGTACAAAATCCTTTAAAAATAATATATTTTAAAAACAAAATCTCTTATTTTTTCAACTGTAGGTAAAATAAAATTGGATTGTTACTGGAGTTGTGACCCATACAAATTGGTCAGTGACCCACATATGGGGCCCCAAAAAAACCCTACCGTACAGTACACACCCAGCTGGTCATGCTCAAGCGATTGTGGACTAGTGAGGAGGAGCCAGTGTAATGTGAAGTACAGAGATAAGCTCATATACAGTAGTATCAGCAGTATCACATATACAGACATGTGAAACAGAGAAGGCTTAGCTTTCCATTTGCTCTCAGAATGTGTGCAAAATGCTTTGAAGACCGTGCTGTCTGTGTGTCGTTGCTTTAGTGGGCCAGAGAAACTCTCTTGACATAGTTCAACATTAAACATGCTTATTACACGGCTTGGTTTGAATGCTTGATTCTGATTGGTCAATCGCTGAATTCAGCGGTGTGTTATTCCTTGATAACAGATCTCTCCGCTCTATAACAGGCCGCTGTCTAATCAAAGGCTCTCAGAGCTCCTGCTACGCTGCTTGGATTGTATGCTGTGTCCAACATGATAGCCATGTAAACACACACACACACACACACACACACACACACACACACACACACACACAATGTCATTTACAACTAAACGTTGCTCTCAAGAATGTTTTTGAAAACATTTTTTAAGCTAGAAGTAGACGATGCAGTGCCCGAAAATGTATTCCATTTGATCAATGCTCACTTCCTTGTTTTACGAGGCGACTTGTGTTGCGCTCTGCAGGGGCACCTTGGAATACTTTCATTCCCGTAAGCAAGGAAATACTTCATTTTGTTGTCACTTTTGGGTAATTTCTTTTATTTATGTTGTTCGAGCCAAGTGGGATAATGAATTAATGATGAATGGTAAATGGGTGCATTTATGGTAACCTTGCGGTTCTGATCAATGGCTATAGGAGGTGGTAGTTTTATTATGTAGCATTTCTGATCTGTGTGTCTCCGCCTGTATTTGTCCCTCCCTACCGTAGGTGGACCGTAGCAGCGATGCCAGCGTCCTGAGCGGCCCCGCGGCGGCTTCGGCGATGCGTCGGGGTTCCTCCGAGAACAACTTGGACCTGAGCTTCCTGACGGACGCCGCCGGCGGTCCCAGTCCCGGGGCCGGGCCACCCGGCCTGCTGGATGTGCACCGCAGCCGCTCGGGCATGGACGGCCTCCAGCAGAAGATCCTGAAGGTGACGGAGCAGCTGAAGATCGAGCAGACGGCGCGCGACGACAACGTGGCCGAGTACCTGAAGCTGATGAGCAGCGCCGACAAGCAGCAGGTGTTGTTGATTTTGTCGACTAAAGCAGTGGTTCCCAAACGTTTTCACGTCAAGTACCCCCATATTTACAGTAATTGGCCCGCAAAGATATACCAGGGACCCCCATAAGAGAACATTTTTACAGCTCTAGCAGTGATTCTCTGCAATTTTAATTTCAACGACCCTCAGTTTGATATGCAATAGGCGTACAGAGTAGAGTACAGTGATGAGTCCTATAAGGGGAATTGGTTATAAACCTCAATGCAGCATGAAACAGGGGCGCAAGTTTGCTCAGAGTTGAGGAACTAGCAAAGCGGTAGACAGTATCGCCATAATCAAGCTGCGACATGAAGAGGCCTGTAACCAGCTTTTTGTGAGAAGCATTAGAAAAGCAGGACTTCATTCTGTAGAAGAAACTCAGCATGAACTTAAGCTTTTTTGCCAAGGCGTCAATGTGGTGTTTGAAGTTTAACTTGTTGTCCAACCAAATCCCAAGATATTTATACAACTCAACCCATTCGATGGATACTCCATCCAGAGTGGTGATATTTGAGGGGACATTGACTAGGCTATTTGGAGAAAATAGCATGGCCTTGGTTTTGTGGCCATTTAGTAGCAGTTTGCTGTTTAGCAGTTCATGCTGCAATGAGATAAAGTCAGAGGCCAAGTTTGACACTGCCACATCAAGTGAGGGGGCACAGGAATACAGAATTGTAGAATGGAACCTTGAGGGACTCCTTTCTCTAGGGTGATAGAGTCAGACAGTGTGTCACCAAATTTAACACACTGTGTGCGGCCAAATAAGTAGCTTTTGAACCAGCCTAGCACATTGTGGCGAAAACCAGTATCCGAGAGTACATTTAGCAAGACATGGTGGTCCACGGTGTCAAATGCCTTGCTAAGATCAATGAATAAGGCTGCACAGAAATCCAATATGGCCACCACAATATTAGCCCCCATTAGCCTATAATGCGGGTGAATAGGGCAACATTTTTAACTGAGGGATATTTCCACGAAACTTCACAGGTTGATCAATGATATGAATACCATAATTGTTTGTATTGGAAGTTTCCATGATATCCAATATGGCCACCCAGAAAATAGGTTTGGCTCTAAATTCTGAACCAGATGAGCTAGAAATACAAACTCATGGTTTCTAACCACGAGAGATATATAAATATTTTAGCCATAATTTCCCTCTATTAAGTATATTATTGTTCTGGGGTGTTTCTTCGCAGAAAGACATCCCTCTGGCTGTATTTTGGTTTTGTTCTACTGTTTCTGTTGGCTTTTCCTCTGTTTATGTTGACAATCATCCCTGGCAGGGACGTGCATCGCCAAGCCGGACATCCCTTCACTGAGTATGGATGGTCTCTCAGCGATGGGAATGCAGTCCCCTGTGGTTTGTTGGAGTGCTTTCACTGTCTCTGCACTGTTTTAGGGGATCAGCCAGATCAGCTTTGATTGGCAGCTGGGGTATCGTGGCAATATCCTCTTTGAGGACTCTCTGTTTAAGACCTCACTCTTCCCAGTGTGCTAGGATGTCAGGACACTTGTCAGAGGAGCGGACTGGAGTTGAGCTAGTGGTTTTGGGCCCATAAAGAGCACACAGAATGATGATGCATCTGAGACATTTCCAGTCAGGAATGGAGTGAAGCTCCTGCTGCATCTTGTCTCCAGTCCCTGGCACATGAACAGATTCTCTGGCAGCCTTTGATACAGCTACATGATTGTCTTGTTCATTGACATAGGCCAGGCTGGGTCTGTAGATGTACAGGGGACTGCATTCCCGTCACTGAGAGACCATCCAGACTCAGTGAGGGAAGGGATGTCCGGCTTGGCGATGCACGTCCCTGCCTGGGATGATTGTCAACATAAACAGAGGAAATGCCAACAAACAGTAGAAAAAACCCCAAAATACAGCCAGAGGGATGTCTTTCTGCAAAGAAACACCCCAGAACAATAATATATTTCATGGTTAGAAACCATGAGTTTGTATTTCTAGCTCATCTGGTTCAGAATTTAGAGCCAAACCTATTTTCTGGGTGCTAGTATTGTGGTGGCCATATTGGATATCATGGAAACTTCCAATACAAAAAATATGGTATTCATATCATTGATCAACCTGTGAAGTTTTGTGGAAATATCCCTCAGTTAAAAATGTTGCCCTATTCACCCGCATTATAGGCTAATGGGGGCTAATATTGTAGTGGCCATATTGGATTTCCAGCAAAGAAATTGACTGGTGTGTCCATATAGGTTGTGATTCTATTGGGTCATAGATATTTCTGGTGGACAACCTTTGATGTTATGGTAAATGCAGGTATCCAAAAAAGGAGTGGTTTTCCCCCCATGGGTAATAGGATCTGACAGGAAATGTAATGTCTATTCTTTTTCATGTTTGCAGCCATTTTGACAATATGCAAGCTCAAGAAAATATGTTCCTTCTGTGCCATGAATCTTAGCCAATGGATTAATATTGCTTGTGTTTGCCTAAACAGTCAACAATCATGGTAGAAATCATGGTAAAGCCCTATTTCGGGTAGCCACCATCTTGTAAATATGCACAATAAGGGTCCAGACACACCCAATAATGAAAATAGGTATTCCATTGAGTCCATGGTCAGAAACCATGAAATAGACACAACGTTTGGATTTCTAGCGTATCTGGTTCAGAAGTTAGAGCCAAAACCTATTTTTTGTGCTAATATTGTGGCGGCCATATTGGATTTCATGGAAACTTGCAATACATTTTATTTTTCGTATTTTGATCATTCATCATTGATCAACCTGAGAAGTGTCATGGAAATACCTCTCAGTTTAAAATTTGGCCCTATTCACCCCCCAATATATAATATATAGTATTCTGTTGTAAAGCTCTCTCATTGTCTCTTTTCCTGCAAGATGTGTTTTTTAGCCTGATAAAATAACTTGAGGAATATCCCCTAGGGCCGGCTACAGTACCAACTACCAAGTCGACCTATACCACCCATGACAAAAATGTAAAACAAAATGTGAGACGCCAGAGGGGTTTAATAATAAAATGATAGGCAATATTAAGGCCTATGGTCGAATATGACATCAAGGCATTTAATAGCAATTTAGGTACCGTAATACATTGCTAACCCCAGTCCCACTTGTCCCACACAAGCATTGATTGATTGAAGTACTTAACAGTTTGCAGAATTACAGTACATTTCAAGCACAACTACATAGAAAAACTGTTAACTGTGGACACCATAAAGCATTACACTTGTTTACAATAGGATCCACCATTTTCAATTCATCAGAACATTTAGAGACGTACAAATATACACTTCTATATAGCCAAAAACAGGAAATAATAAAAACGGGAGGTAAAAAGGAGGAACAAAAACATATTCAGATTTTATCGGGGCCAGTTTCAAATTGCAGCCGTCCGTAGGTTCCCTTTGAGAGCGGTTTTGAAGGAGTCAAGGGATTTGCGTGTCTTTTTTTTTTTAATACTGTTTTTATTAGGCATTTTTTGTATATGACAACTTCAGAATATCCTTGACAATGATAATGAGTTATTCAGTTATATAAAATGAAAGATAATGACAGGTAATGTAAATTCCACATACAATACATAATAAAAAAGATATATAAATGTGATAAACACGAAAAAACAAAAAACAGTTAAACAATGACAAATGTGAACAGACAAACAAAACAGGACAGACACTCTTGCTCTCAAACTTTCCCAACACGTTGTTGTAAATTAACTGAATTACAGACATTTCCTTTTAAATGAAAAATAATAAAATAAAGAAAAAAATACTTTTTTTTTTTCTAATATGTTATCTATTGTGTAGGAGGGGTTAGCGTGCACCTATTGCAATGGTCAATGAAGGGTTGCCATGTCTGGTAAAATCTATCTTCACTCCCTCTCAATTCAAACTTTATCTTTTCCAATTGCAAGTAGTGCATAACATCTTTCATAATATATGATGTTAGTTTAGTGCAGTGCCAGAACATATGAGCTAGAGTGGCCGGCGACTGGCCACATCTGTCGCAGGCTGGATTCACATTTGGAAACATTCTGTTGAGTTTTTCCTTTGACAAATGTAACCTGTGTAATATTTTAAACCGTATAAGACCGTGCCTGGCACATGCTGAAGAAGAGTGCACAAACATTTGAGATGTAGACCATTGCTCGTCAGTGATAGATATTCCTAAGTCGTTTTCCCAAGCAGTTTTTAAATACTCCAAGGAGGCATTATTATCTAAACATGAGAGAGAATTATAAATAATAGAAACACCTCCTTTGAGCAATGGGTCAGGTAGAAATATAGATTCCATTGATGAGTTGGGAGGTATGTTTGGAAATGAAGCAGTGTGTTGTGTTAAAAAAATTATCTGTAGAAATCTAAAGAAATGTGATTGGGGTAAATTGAATTTGCGTCGTATTTGTTCAAAGGTCGGAAATAACCCATCAATATAAAGATCTTTGAAGGAGTGAATACCATTTCTATGCCACACTTTAAACAATGAGTCAGAAAGGGACGGTAAAAAAGCATGGTTAGCGACCAGAGGTGGTTAGCGACCAGAGGTGGGATTTGCATGTCTTAATGACATGATGGCGATACCTCTGTCCCTCAAATGAACAGTTTGGATCTGGTCACCCTATAGGTGGGGCGCATCAAGCACGTGTTCGAGAAGAAGAACCAGAAGACGGCTCAGAACATCGCCCAGATGCAGAAGAAGCTGGAGCAGTACCACCGCAAGATGAAGGACAGCGACGGCTTCATCCAGAGCCCCACTCCCTCCTCCTCCTCGGCCTACTCTCGCTACAACTCGTCCATCAAGCACAGCACCATGCCCCGGTTAGAACAGTTTGGGATTTTTCATTATTTAGTTTACTTTGAGTTAGTTTTGACTTTTTTTTTTTTTTTCAAATTCAGTTGGTTTGCTGGTTTAGTAGTACACTTATAAATAAATGAACAAAAACTATGGACATTTTAGTTCGTTTTGTAAATGCACAATACAGTTCCAGTTAGTTATCGTTATTCTTTTCCTTTTCTAGTTTTTATTTAGTTCAGTTTTTTTTTAGTTTTTTTATTTAAACTTTTATCCCACGATTTTGTAACCCAGTTTTCTTTTCACCCAGTGCCAATTATCTAATGTAATCCTGGGCGCTACACTTATTTAGTTCAGTTTACTATAATATCCTTCCATCCATGCCCAGGGAGTCTCCCAATGTGCTGACGGGCAGCGGCTCGGGCAGCGGCCGGCACCCGACCCTGGACAAGATCAAGACCATCGGGCCCGGCGTCTCGCTCTCGCCGCCCTTCTTCTTCAGCAAGCCGCGTGAGTTCGCCAACCTCATCCGGAACAAGTTTGGCAGCGCCGACAACATCGCCCATCTCAAGACCAGCCTGGACAACAGCACCTGTTCCTTCCCGCCCGACGTTGGTGGCTGTGCCGCGGCGGGGAAGGGGCTCAGCAACAGCACCACCCTGGTGGCCAAGCCCGTTAAGTATCCCAGTGACGACGAGTGCTCCTCCGAGAGCGCCTCCATGTCGGCTGAGAGCAACGGGAACCTCCCCGGCATGGCCGGAGGCGCGGAGCAGCCGAGCCAGGGGGGCCAGGGCAGGCACGACGCTGGGGGAGACGGTCACAGCAAACTAACCCTGGGCCTGGAGGAGGTGCGGGAGATCCGCGAGGCCCAGGGCCAGCTGGAGGAGGACCTGCAGGACCTGAAGAGCCAGTTCAAGAGGGACTACAGCATCCTGAACCAGACGCTGCAGGAGGAGCGATACAGGTCTGATTTCTAATATTTCTATCCGGTTGTTTTAACCCCTTTTAAGACCTGATGCCGATTCTACAAAGGTCTTCTAAATCAGTAGTTCTCACACTTTGTCAAAAAAGTTCACAAATAGCAGATGTACAAGCTCGCAGCGTGACTGACTTGTATATCTGCTATTGTTGAATGGCCAAAGCAAAAGTCTAAATTCACGTTTTGATTCCGTCAACTAAAACTATGATGAAAAATGTTCGTCGACTAGGCCTACCTTTTTTCACTGTCGAAAATGAACTAAAAACTAAACTATGATGACTAAAACTATGACTAAATATACTGGCAATTTCGTAAATACTGCCAATTTAATAAATACTAGACAAAATAATTATGGGAGCGACTAGAGGAGAAGAGATCCAGTAGAATTAAAAGAGAAGTCATTTTATGTTCGTTTGCTTTCTGCTGTTGCTCTGTGAAAAGAGCAGATCTACACAAGCTCACAAGTCACAACGCGTCGTGCTATGGCACGTTGTGAGCTTGTAGATCGGCTCTTTTCAGAGCCGATCTACAAGATCATGTAAGATCAGTCATTACTTTCCTGAAAGTCTATATAAAAATCTATATGGCACAGCAGCAGATTTAAAGTGTCATGTTATGTATATAGTTATGCTATGAAACTAAACCAGAAGTGAAAAACGAGTATGCCACCTTCAGGAAACCAAGGACTACAGTTATACAATGAGCCTATTACACTTTAATGTAGTACTGGAAACAACCAGTAGAGGGCAGTAGATGATAGAGACATACAATAATTTAATGCAACCCAAGTATTTCTACATGATATCTAATACAGTACAACTAGGCCCCCAGGATTATGATTATGATCTAAAAAATAAACCCAAATTCAACCAGTATACACACACACACACACATTTCGACAAGGAAACAAATATAATGGGGTTGACAGTTCATGTTCACTTAAGGATACACATGGCACCTCCTTCCCCACACAGACAAACTGCCTATAACAGCCGAAACACACACACACACACACACACACAGTCACACACACACACACACACACACACACATGTTTTATAAAACATTGAAGTTGACCAATCTGGAGTCATGCTTTTTGGCCAGTGACATCAAACACCTTTGCTTAACGAGCTGTGTGTTCTTCTTGGCAATTCACATGATGAAATGAAATCCATCATTTTACCATCAATTGAAGCTATTACTAAATGAATACATTACTGTTACTACAACACTAATGCATTTTTGTTGATGAAATTATTACGCAATAGTTAGTGACCTCACTGACAACTGAAAACAGCCATTCCTTGATGTATTTGGCCTCATCCCAGAGTTAAAAGCCACTGTGAAAATTCTCAAATGATGCTGCATTATCCTAGAGGGATTTTGTCACAAGTCTAGCTGATCTTATATGGATATAAAGACTTTAATTTACCAAAAGAACCACCCAGTGGGAAAATAAATAGAATTTTACCCCTCCCACGGTCCCACCCGCTCCGAAAGAGCCACAACCCTGGTATCTCGTACCATTAACAAAAGATACAATTTAAAATAAAAGATAAATACACACATATTCACAGTGAAGCATATAAACAGTTCAAAAAAGGTTAAGAATACACTGTTTTTAATGAATCATTCTGCCCTATAGCATGACAACTAGAATATGACTGAATGAGATGAAATGTGATGATCTTTATCGACCTCTTTGCAAAAGGAGATAAAACAAAAGTCCCTCTATATCGCTCACTAAGGTGTGAACGTCTAGAGGACCAGCTCAACGACCTGACAGAGCTTCACCAGCACGAGACGGCTAACCTGAAGCAGGAGTTGTCCAGCATCGAAGAGCGGGTGGCCTACCAGGCCCACGAACGAGCCAGAGACATCCAGGTACATTGTGTACTGGTACATTGTGCTGCGACGCGTTGTGAGCTTGAAAATCTGCTATTTTCACTAGTTTAAGTCCTGGGCGAATATCTAATTTCTGTTTTGGGTCACAGACTAAAAGGTTTGGGAACCACTGCTGTAGAGCATCATTTCCCAAACAGTGGGTTGCGGACACATTTCTACGGGTAGCTTTTTTGTTTACTACATTTTGTGATATTCAGTAATATTCTGTAGCCGGCCCTAGATCTATTTTCACTAGTTTAGTTTGGGTCCCGGGGAGACATAAAACTTAAAAAGTTTTGGAACCACAATATGTAGTGGGGTTCCATGCGTCATCTCTGTCTCTGCCAAGGGATCCTTGGCCTGAAAAACTTTGAAGACCCTTGGTGTCTGTAGAATAATCTCACTATTCAAATTATATTGTGTCCCATCAAGAGACATAAAGCATGATGTTGATTGCCATCTCTCTCTGCATGGATTCAAGTTCTCAGTCCCCATGACTGAATTTGGGATTTGTCTATTCCACAGCAGCCAGTATGTCTTCCATAGAAGAATCTCTCTAGTCTACACATTCACAACATGTCACGGCGTGAAAGAGTATCTGATTCTGGTCAAACTAGAAATGGAAAACATGTTCAGAAGTATCTTCCATAAAACCGTAATGCTCTCGAATACATCATAAAATTTAAGTCTCAATCTAAAAAAAATAGAATGATTGCATCTAAACATCACAGTCCTACATTTGTTCATTGTTTAGGAAACTTTCATGCCGTTTCACAAATCACAGATTCGGACTGACACAAATCAAATCGCAAATCCCAAAACAGATGGGTGTGGCTTTGACTCTGGTCGTCTGGTCGTCCAATGATCCGTGGGCCGGCTGTTCGTATCCCGGCTCCTCCTGTCAGTCCACATGTTGAACATGTCCTTGGGCAAGACACTGAACCCTACCCACATTGCCTCCAATGAGTCAGTCGGTGCCAGCTTGCCACCATTGGTGTTGTGAATGTGGGAAGTGAGGACGACGGTGTCGACTGTTCGCCGCTTCACCTCCAAATGAAGCACTTGGAAAAGCACTATAAAAATGCAATCCATTATTATTTGGCTTTATTCCATGTTTACTCCATTTACTCTGTCTCGTAGGAAGCGCTGGAGTCGTGCCAGACGCGCGTGTCCAAGCTGGAGCTGCAGCAGCAGCAGCAGCAGACGGTGCAGCTGGAGAGCCGCGATGCGCGCGTCCTGCTGGGGAAGAGCATCAACATCATGCTGGCCATCGCCACGGTCATCCTGGTGTGCGTCTCCACGGCGGCCAAGTTCGCGGCGCCGCTCATGCGCAGTCGCCACCACGTCGTGGCCACCTTCCTGGGCGTGTGCTTCTTGGCCATCTTCTGGAGGAACTGGGAGCATTTGCAGTGCACCGTGGACAGGATGCTCGTGCCGGCCTGATGGTGGTGGTGGGGGGGCGCCGCCGAGACGGGAGTCCACACTCTCTCTGAGGCAGAGTTTAATTGTCAGTTGTCTTTATTATAGAAGGTTCGTCTTTGAAAGGATTGGTTGTACAATCGCCAGAAGACTTCAGGAGGACATCGATGGGGTTTTTAAAAGTCAAACCGTTAATCAACACCTTTTAATTTTAATCACCGTTTCTCTTGTCTAGAGCGAGGACATGTTTTCACATGTTCATTTTACGATTTGTATTAATTGAATACTTATATAAAATATAACATTTTAGCATGTTCTACATGTGTGCCCTCCAAAAATATCCTACTTGATTAGTAATGTAAAGAAGTCCGGGATGTGAACGGCAATGCACTCATGGCTGTTGATAGTCATACAATACTGTATAATCGTAAGACTACATCAGTGACAATTGAAGAAAGTTATTCCACAACTGCAGTGTCAGTGATGAGCAGCAGGGGGATTTACTTGAGCTATGAGCTACGTATATCACCTACGTATATCACCCTTAAAAAATGTAGGTCTGACTTTGACATTGATCGAATTTCCACAAGCATGCAAGTGCACAAAAAAACCTCAAGCTCAACCTCTGGGCTGGTCGTGTTGATGATTGAGGATATTGGAGAGACTAGAGCATTATGTAGAAAGGCGAGGGACATTTTGTAGCCTAGATGTTGTGTTTGTATCGTCTCACAATGTTAACCTTATTCCTTTATTGCCTTGTGACTGTCCGATAGGGACAGTCATCTCGCAAACGTTTGTCTGTTTACCTTGTAAGTGCAATATATGATTTATTTATACAGAGTATATATATTGTATATATACTGTGTGTATAGTACACACACTGTATATATAAATATATATATATATATATATTCCTGAGACCACTACTTTTTTTTAAATGTATGATTTAGTTGGGAATGTTTTGTAAATTTTCCAGGGGAGTGACAGGTGTTGCCACAGACTGGTGAAGGAATGACATTAGTGTGGGTGTGAGAAATCCCTAATAATAATAATAATAACCACTGAGACCACTGTAAGGCTAAAGGGCCCAAAATTCTGCATTTGTTATTTTTGCAAATAGTATATTGCCAATTTGCATGTGCAAAATAAGACGCACACAGACACACCTACGCAGTACGCACGCGCATGTACGTGCTCAGAGATGCACACATTCTCAGACACATGGACATATACAACTAATGCATGTAAGCAGGGTTCGAGTTATCTGGGAGCCAGAGGGGTCTGAGCTCCCATAAGGAGTGGTCTGATCTCCCATGAAAGCATACTGTGCAATAGTGGGGATCATTACATCTGGCAAACAAACTAAGTATTAAAACATGAATATCATTTACCTTTACTTCCAAAATAACTACAAACACCATAATTCTCTCATGAACGACAACATGGGCTGTACAAATCAGTCCTTTAGAAATGTCTATGTTGAACACGAGTGTGGGTGTTGAATTTGGATGGATTTTGATTGGACCTTGGCGTGTCACAACAAGTATTACATAATTGTCTAATCGCAATTATTTGAGATAATCGCATGTCTTTCCATGTTGAAAACATATTTATACATTTTATAAATTATTAAATGTCACTAATTTCTTTGTATATTTAAGTTATTTGTAATATCTGCCCTTTACAAGTTGTGATTCTGAAGCCTAAAAACCAAACAGAAAATTTGTATTCTAATGTTCCGATGTTCAATGCCAAAAGCAATTACATTTTTAATGGCAATTATTTTGTGTGACAATTAATCGTCAACTTAAATTTGTAATCATGACAGCCCTAATTGGACCAGCTGGTGCTGCGCTACTGGCCAAAATTTGCATCTTCCTCCCGAAGCCTAATATTCTCACTCTCAAATCATCTCACTCTCAGGTTGTTGTTAAAACACTTTCTGTCTCTCAGAAAGTGTACCTGTTAGGATACTCATCCCCCCCCTAACTCGAACCCTATGCACAAATATACACTGTCACAAATGCACATACAGTAAGTGCACACAAACATGCATGCATGCATACATTACATAAGCACCAACATGCACTCATTGCAGACATTCATTTACATACATTGCAATTATTAGTCACTTTCCTTAGTTAATTCTGTGTGTCTAGTCCGATAGTCTTATTTGTTAAGAAAATACTGTGATTGAGAGGAGAATTGTTACACTGTGATAGGAGCGCTCGTTTTCTGTTTTTGTTTGTTCGTTTCCCATTCCTATTGGTGAATCAGTCATGAGAAGACTCAGGGCAGATTCACACTATGGTCCCAGGTGCACACTCAGGACCACTTGGCAGATGTTGTGGTTAGTGTGAATGCGGATCACCCAACCGTTCCCGGGACCGCATGGAGGTAGTCTCGGGATCAATTGAAGTGTACTCGGATACGGATCGCTGCAATGTGAAGGCATTGAATACAGTTGAATGAAGTGTACTCGGGTGCAGAAGAATCAAGACCAATGTGAATCATGGCCAGCGGGGACCAGGCAATCGTATTCGGGAACCGTTCCGAATCAGACTCAGTGTGAATCTGCCCTCAGACTGCATCAGAGGACAGAGGTGGTGCTTTAGATAGATGAGGAGGTGTACCTTTGGGACTGGCCAAATTAATCGCTCATGTGTGTCTGATGGACATTGGCTTTTGACGGCGGTTCTCGACTCCTGTCCTGAAGAAATCTAGACCACTGCTGGTTTTCTGTTCTACCAGGAAATTAACTATACTCACCTAGTATCCTAGGTACAACCAAGTCCATTGTGACAACATCAGTACTCTTAGAGCACCTCATATGAAATATGAACCATGTTTTAACATTGTGTCTGCCATAACCCTGCAGCTTACTTTAGACACTTGCCATTGTCTTTTTCTGTGGCTGTTTTAAAGCTGTTTTAAGACCGTTTGTTCCTGGTTTGGCACCTCTGATGAAAAGGATGTCCACACAACACCATAGGTCTGATTTACATGCAGCACTCATTCAACTCCACTGGACAGTGATTGGTTAATTATTTTACCATGCATCATGTGCCTTTGTCTGAGAATTCTGTTTAAATTAAAACTAAACCTTTTTAATCAACTTGCTCACGTTTTGAATTGACATCTGACATATTATGTGTTATTGCTTTATTTACCAATGTTTGAGTAGAGCGAGCTAAACTGGTACCCAAAAGGAATTTGGTGATTATACCAGCCACTGAAATTTCGCAGATATAGTCAAAATAGAATGTATTTGTATTTTTTATTTATCCAGTAAAAACACATTGAGACTGAGTCTCTTTTACAGGTGGGAACTGGCCAAGGGGCAGAAATATAAAATTACACTTCAATGCTTGTATCGTACATGTCAAATTACAGAACAGAAAATAATCCATCCATGATACACCTCTAAGTAAAGTTGTAAAGTGTAAAATATATACAACAAATCACCAAAGTGCTATACATTTAGCAACAGGCTTAGTACACAATGTACAAATATAAACAGAAATAATACATATAGGCCTGAACAAAGGCTATAGTACATATCCAAACATGTGCAGGTGTTGGACTGTACATCTAAAAGTAAGTAATTCATAGAAGGGTTAATATAAATAAAGTATGCAAGTTTCAGCAACAAGCTCTAAATGTCAACTCTAAAATACTAACATGTAGATTTTAAAATGTCAGAACGGAGAATTAAAAGTGCAATGGCTGTACTAGAGCAAAAATACTTGCTGCAGAGTTTAAGTTACACATACCACTCTGTCGCCGTGCTGCGCTAGACATGGTGATCACCATCTCATCCATCTGATCCCTCACTACAGGCAGAGGCAGAGATAAAAAATCTCCAAACATGTAGTGCGGAGTTACAGAGTATGGTCCAGTGACGCATTTGAGCGACTCCATGGAGTCTGGAGAGCACTGGCTGTGACCAGGACTTCGTCGAGTGGGGGGGGCTGAGGCTGGAAACAACCTGGATGAATACACTGACACTGTGAGACATCATTCATCAGCCTCGGTGAGGAGGTCTGTGTCCCACTCCGCTCCACAAAGGCCTCCAACAATGACAAGCCCTGGTCTCAGCCCAACTCAGGGGGTTACGGTCGGAGAAGGAGGTGGCCAGGCGCAGCGAGAGACGTGGCTCTATTCATGCAAGCGAAGTACAGGTTTGCCAAAGCGGTGAAGGAGGCGAAACATCGCTTCTCAGAGAAACTGCGGCAGCAGCTCTCTGAGGGGAATTCCTCCTCCGTCTGGAAAGGCCTCAAGACCATCACCAACTACAAGCCGAAGTCCCCACAGGCAACTGACAACCTCCCCCTTGCGAACGAGCTCAATGAGCTCAATGAGTTCTACTGTAGATTTGAGAAAGAGAGGTTCCCCCCCACCCTCTTCCACAACCAATTCAATTCAATTCAAAGGGCTTTATTGGCATGAGAAAACATACGTTTACATTGCCAAAGCAGAAAGAACAATACAACAATACAGCAATACAATCAAAACAAAAATTATGTACACAACCACTATCCCCGCACCTGCAGCCAGCCCGGATTCTGTCTCCCCCTCCGTCCTGAAGCACTGCACCGACCAGCTCGCCCCAGTGTTCACCCCGGTGTTCACCAACATCTTTAATGCCTCGCTGGAGCTGTGTCATGTCCCAGCGTGCTTCAAGGCCTCGACCATCATCCCCGAGGGCCAAGGTCACGGGCGTAAATTACTACAGACCCGTCGCCCTGACCTCTGTGGTCCTGAAGATCCTGGAGCACCTTGTCTTGGCTCACCTGAAGACAACACAGATCCTGTGCTGGACCCACTGCAGTTCGCATACAGAGCCAACAGATCCACGGAGGACGCAGTCAAGCTCCTGAAGTTTGCGGATGACACCACCCTGGTGGGCCTCATCTCCAAGGGAGATTGAGCGGCTGCGGAGTTGGTGCAGCAACAACAATTTAGAGCTTAATGCTAAAGACAGAGGAGATGGTGGTGGACTACAGGAGGAACGCTGCCCCACCCCCTCCCATCATGCTGGGAGGCAACCAGGTGATCCCAGTGGAGTCATGTCGGTTCCTGGGCATGATCCTCTCTTGAGACCTGAAGTGGGAACTTAACATCATGGCCCTCCAGTCCTGAAGAAGGCCCAGAAGAGGGTGTACTTCCTCAGGCAGCTGAGGAAGAGTCCATGATGGCTCAGTTTTACACAGCCATCATTGAGTCCATCACATGGAGTCCGTCCATGAGTCTCACACACTCCATCATCACCGGTGCAGCTGCAAAAGATCTCGTCAAGTTGCAGCGGGTGAGAAGGTTGCGGCTGCCGAAAGCTACAAAATATCGCCACAGACTAAGCTTTTTCCCCTCAGCCATCAGGCTGCTAAATGACTCTGGCTTCCCTCCCAGCTCCCACCTCCGCCCCCCTAGGGAGTGTCACCGGCACTATGACACCGGACAATGTTTGCACTATGATCCATAACTCTGCACTTTATATTTATACTTCTTGCACAGTGTTGTATTTGTGTTGTTCGTATTTATTTGTTATATGTGAAAAAAGGAAAATGGAATGCACACACGCAAATGCTAAAGCAAATTCCTATGTGTTTTAGGAGAGGAGAGGAGGCCGGAGTTAATCAAGTCTTCTTCATGACTGACTTTTGACCTCTGACCATTAGATCTCCCACCATTTTGAATTATATGAAAAACAGGAAAACGTTGATCAAATTAACAATTCTTCTACATTCTGTCATTGTGTAGACTTCTTTTAAAGTAAGTAATGCAGATATTTAACAATGAAACCAAATGGACCCTTGGACCCGTTTAATTTTACACTTTCAAGAGTTCAAGATCTATAAGGGACCATTTCGTTACAACTCTCATCATTTAGCTGGTCCCCAAGACCCCAACTCCCCGCCTCCCGGACCACTGGTTGAAAACCACTGCAATAGAATAACATCACTGTGGTGAAGTAGCGCTCTCTGCTGTTCTGGAAATAGAATATCTCAAGGGCAATATATCAAAGACTGTCCACAGATCCAGGAGTTACCCTACCCTGCTGGACTGGACTGGTTGGCATCGTGCCTGGCTTGCATGCAGTGTGTCACGTGTGGGTGTGATGATGGTCCTGTCTGGGGAAGTGTTAACTTCTGTAGCTCAGGCAGGCAGGCAGGCAGAGGCTGTCTGCTGCTGGGTTGAATATTAGGCATCTTTTTCTAGGCTATTGGGCATTGGATAAGAAGAGATGTGTTTGGCTGCACTGTACACATGCAGACATACGGGCATGCATGTGTATGCCTTACTGCATGTGTACGCCTTATTTTACTGCATGGCATGTGTGCCCCCCCCCCCCACCTCCCCCACACACACAAACAGGTTCTATTCACACACAGGAGACACATATTTGCATACTCACGCATGTAACACATGTAAACAACACATATAACATATAGCAGCAAAGCAAATGTAACACAGATCATGCAAAGCTTACAGCAGTGGTTCTCAACAGTGGTCCTTGAGAGGGTTCCACCAGGGTGGCTCGTATCAATGGGCAAGGGGGGCTCAGCGGCTCAGCCCTCCCTACCCTATCTTATGGCGTAAAGATGAGAAATTATTATTAAAATGTTTTAGAATAGATACTTTTATATTCTGGTATAATCTAAAGCAGCAACAGCATCAAATAGTTGGTTACAAGAAAAACACAAAATAGGTCAAAATGGGCTGATTTTTTACAGCCCAAAAGGCTTCCATTGGCTTTCATTGCGTTGAATGATTGACAGCTGCCAAGATACGCCTGCTTGGTTTACTTACCATTGGGGCTAAATATGAGCCCCAGAGCCAATAGAGGGCTGTGCTCAGCCCTAATGCCCGCCTCAGACCGTGAGGTCATTGGCTAATGACCAATCACATCACCTGTGTGGTTGTTTATGATGTGAAAGAATGGCGGGTGCCGGCCGGGTGGAAGTATTTTAAATGAAATAATTATTATTTATTTTATAATTGTTTACTTTATAAACGTTTTGTCCCGTGTCCGTGGAGGGGAAAATGAAGTTAAGAGACTGGGAGCATATAGTCCATTTGGGATATAATAAAAGGAAAGGAGACAAAATACGTTTTGTGAGTTTTAAATTCTTGCTTGGGGCAGACAGCTGACCGCACACCGGAGTCCGGACCCTCAGAAAGGTATTGTGGTCTGTCTGCTTCATTCATTCATGATTCAGCTCACAAAGTTAAGAAACATAATCGCTGGTTTAATCACATTGAAAGTGGCTCGAGCCTCGAGCTCACATTGAGTTGGGAAGAGAGAGAGAGAGAGGCTGTGTGCGTGTGTTAGTGTTGTTTCGGTGCCGTGCGTGCATGTGCATGTGTGCCTTGCAAGTTGCTTGCATCTTTATTCCATTTTGGTCGGTGCCGTTTGCGCCAGTTGCGCGTGTGAGTGTGTGTTTGTTTGATTCGTCTCGGCGCTTGTGTGTGTACTGTGTGTGTGTGTGTGTGTGTGTGTGTGTGTGTGTGTGTGTGTGTGTGTGTGCGTGTGCGTGCATGCATGCATACTGTCATTATTAATGACAGTATAAGAGCAGATATCTACTGTCTACATACAAATACAAACAATGTTCAGTGGAGTGTTTGTTGTGGGCATGCACTTCTGTTGTTGTGGAGCACTTGCTGTAACAAAGCATAGGCCTGTAGTAGTGTCATTGCTGTACTTTGATATCTGGAATGATGATGCTATTGCTGCAGGTTAAACTAGTAGCATAATAGTATAATGGCCCCCCCTTCCCCCCCACCCAAAATCACTGCCAGCCGCCCTGGAACTTCCAGGTGGTCCCCAGCTAAATGATGGAGAGTTTGTAACCAACGCGTACGGGTCCATTTGGTTTCATTTTATGCTCTCAAGAGTTAAATTGTTAAACATCTGCATTATACTTAATGTACAAGAAGTCTACACAATTTGAGAATGTAGAAGAATTGTTACTTTGATCAACGCTTGTTATCTCTCCTAATGGTACCAACATCAATACAGCATAGAATTGTGAACAAAATCTCATCCAAAAACAACAAAATATTTTGGGTCTGAGTCAGGCTAAATCTCATCAAATGGTGGTCCGTCCATGGCTCAAATGCCAAAGAAATAATGGACCTTGTCCTTGATGTCAAAAATCAGACCTTACTGTACTGTACTGTACTGTACTGTACTGTACTGTACTGTACTGTACTGTACTGTACTGTACTGTACTGTACTGTACTGTACTGTACTGTACTGTACTGTACTGTACTGTACTGTACAAGCCCTCCTCCCTGGCCTGTGGCTGTATGTTAGGCTGTGCAACAGTGAACAGTGAACAAACGCTATTTTCGTGCTCGGACAGACCCAGGGACCCAGGGACACACATAGCTGTCTATAGGAGTGGTTGCACCACTCAAAAACCACTGCTGTCATCCAGGACTGCTGAGGACAATATGGGTCAGCTAGCTAGCACACTGCGGCTATATAGTTCCTGGGTTATTATAGTGCATGACTGCAGGGGGCCTGCCTGCATAACAAGCCTTCTGACAGAAACACACTAGAATGTGGATGAGAGAAAGACAGCTTAATACTGGGGATCTATCATAGATCCCCAGTATTATTAAAGCTGTCTTTCTCTCATAGATCATCTATGGCTCCCACGTAATGTTCCTGACTGTGCTGTGATATAAGAGCTCAAGGTGTGTGCGTGTGTGTGTGTGTGTGCGTGTGTGTGTGTGTGTGTGTGTGTGTGTGTGTGTGTGTGTGCGCGCGTGCGTGTGCGTGCGTGCGTGGGAGTACTACCTACGTATTTCATGTGTTTGTAGAGCACTAAAGGGAGTAAAAGGCCTTAAGGGGAAAATGTACAAGTACTCTCCAATATTTATGACTCAATCTGACTCACGCACGCAGCCACGCATGCACACGCCAGCTACACACACACACACACACACACACACACACACACACACACACACACACACACACACACACACACACACACACACACACACACACACACACACACACACACACAGGAGTTTAGAGGATTAGGACTATATAGGAGCAATATTTGTGGGTAAATGAATGCTGAGCCACATTTTCTCGCCCTCTCAGTCTTTTTGTCTCCCTGTTCCCCATGCAGATGTCCCCTGGCTGGTGTGTATTATATGTGTGTTCCATAAAAGTGAGTGTGGCCGCCTCGCTCTCTCTCTTTGATGTGAGGTCTCTCATCTGGTCGCTGTGTTTTCCATTCATCTCTCCTGGCAGTGAATGTCTCCTGGAGCCCAGAGAGACCTATTCAACAGGCTCTATAATGAGCTGGCTAATTATCCCAGGGCTCTTCACTTCTCCCATGTTGGCCTCCCTCCTCCTCAACAAGCTTCACGGTTGCCATGGCGACAATAGGTGAGTGGACCTGGAATATGCACCGGTTTCACTCTGTCTCCCTCCCTGTTATTATTACGGGGTGCATCCATGCGATGTTTTTTGTTATAGTTCTTCTATTTATAGTGACTCATAGGAATAGGAATGTGACAACCAGGTATAGTCTGGTGAACACTGGAGAGACGGGTGACAGCCGGAATGTAGACGGCACCCAGGTGAGCAGTATGGGTTAGCGCCCCAGCCTGTGTCCTTCGTGAGGAGGAAGCCCAACAAACCCTCGTGAGGCCTTTAGGAGGGCCATTTAAGCAGCAAGCGGAGCCCGCAGCAACACCTTCTCGCTCGGGTGGAGTCTGCGGAACCATTGCCCACCACTCCTGAATGAAGTGTCTGCAGGTGCTGGGACTCTGGTGCAACGCACAGGTCCTGGGCCTGGTGAGAGCAGGAGTGGCCAGGACAGGAGTCAACCCACAGAGCCTAGTCCTTCCATGCGCCAGAAGTGTACCTCTCAGTCCTGGCAGAGTAGTTCTGGAATAGTTCCAACGGATTGTGTGGCCCTGGTTTTCCCCTATAGTCGGACTGATTAAGGGTAGCTACTGGGACGTAAGTCGGGACTTGGTCGCCTGAGTGAGGGGTATGATGTTCATGAGACCCAAAACCCAGATGACCTTGGGATACATCACTGAGGATATGTCCCAGGTGCATCCATGCAATGTTTTTTGTTATTAACACATTTAGACCTGAGAAGTTTCTATGTCAGTGCAGTGGTTCTCAAACATTTTCATGTCAAGGACCTCAAAAATATATGTAATAGGTCTGAACCCCATCTGAAAATATGTTGTTCCAGGGACCCCCCAGAAGCAAAGATTTGAGTTAAAAACGTTTGCTCTGAATCAGCTATTTTTGCTATATTTATAGATTTTTTTTTTTAAGTGAAAGTGGTTAAATGTGTCTAGGTTTTATAAATATTTAACCAAAAAACTACATTGAATCCATTGGAACACAGGTTATCTTTTCCATTTCCTGAAAAGTAACAGTTTTGGACATATATAACAAACACTACACCGATAATTGTGTTCCCTACTAGGGTCCAGTATTTTGAAACGGTGTGAACCATATACCTTTTATTAGTGGCCTCCTATGCACTAATACTTTCTCTGCAACAACACGTGCGTGCGTGCGTGCGTGCGTGCGTGCGTGTGTGACTGCGTGTGTGCATGAACGTGAGTGTTTACGTCATTCAACATGGGAAGGTTGTGACCTCTTCAGTAACTCCCATGCATATTTAGAATCCTCTGGCAGCACCAACTAAACCAGGCCCTTCCTATTTCCTGTCAATGCTGTCATGGCAACAGTCCACGTTGCATTTGCCTATCACATGCACACAAGCACACACACTCACCACTCACGTAGACACGTACATGCACGCACACTCACACAGACATTTCAGAATCGTTTTGGACAGAATTTTTTTATTTTAGTTTTAGAACACCTGGAATGTTTTAGCGTTAGTCTAGTTTTAGTCGACTAAATGTCATACGATTTTAGTTGACTAAATCTACAAGCTCACAACGTGTCACGATGCGTTGTGAGCTTGTAGATCTGCTATTTTCAGCATGCAACCAAGTGTAAAACGACTTATAGGCCTTCCTAACGTTTTTGTTTTTATTTGTTGATGAAATTGTTAATATATTTAGACTTAGTTTTAGTCATCAGCTTAGTTTTCATTTAGTTTCCATTTAGTTTTCGTCAGTGGAAAAAGGTAGTCGATGAAAATGTTTCGTCATAGTAGGCTAATAGGCTATTAGTCAACGAAATCAATACTGCACAAAGTTACACAGCCGTTCAGCCACAGACAGTCACCTTCTGTCATTTTTGCCAAGCCAAGAGTGACTCTGTGTCACTGTGTGCGTGCGTGCGTGCGTGCGTGTGTTTGCGAGCGTTTGCTGAGCCACAGCCGCCCCTGAAGTTCGCTTGAGTCGACTGAGCGCCGTCTGAGTTATGGTCCGATGGGGACAGAATCATAAATCCTCGTCCCCCATACGCTCTGTACCTTCGACATGTCTACAACCATTGGCCGACGGCCCACCTCTGCCAATCACAAGCCGCCTCTCCCGTCTTGTCTCCTACGGAAACAATACTTGCATACTGTACTCACTCAAATAACAAGTCAACTTCCTTTACATCCCTTGTACAAGTTCCTTGTTCCATTTGCACTGAAACAAACAAACAAAAATCAAACGTGTCTGTGTCTGTGTGTGTGTGTGTGTGTGTGTGTGTGTGACTGTGTGTGTGTTTGTGTGTGTGTGTGTGTGTGTGGTTTAAATTTCTCAACAAAATCCAGCTCTGGGAAACATTCATCATTCATTATGCTTCTGGTCTTCATATAGCAACTCGTTAACCCCAATTCAAAGGCACCTCCAATTTCCTTTAGTTGCTAAGCAACCATGTAGCGTGAAGGCGAGGCAGACAGCCCAGTGGCTGGAAAGTGAATTCACCCTTTGTCAAGTCCCGCCCGTGGTTGTGCCCCTCTTCGCAGCCATTTGCCGTTTCGTGGTTGGACAAAAATCCTGTCTCTCCATCCACTACCATTGAAATAACGTGTTTTTCAGTTGCTTCGTATTGATATTCTGTGCATTCAATTCTTATTTTAAACTTGGTGTCAGTGTCGTATAATTCCTTATAAAATGAACCAATATTATTGTCATTATTTGTAAGTAAAATGTTTTACTCATCATATAGAACTCAGGCCAGGAATGTTTTTACACTTCACACCTGAATCCGAAGCTATTGTTCTCACTTTGTTTGAAGCTCACTCCCCTGGAGTGAGTCACCAGCTGGCCACTCTCCATTTTCCACTTTGTCATTAAACTCTTACTGATTTAAACTATTCCACAGTTAAACTTAAAGAATGACTTTCAACAATCGGTCATGAAACTATTAATAGTGAGTGCAACTTGTACTCATTTAGAATGTGCTATAAGATTATAGTGTTTCGCTCCATTGGGTTAAACCGTGTTAATTCACTTCTTAAAAGAGAATGTTCAGTTTTATTTTATAGTTCCGTTAAACATTTCCTAACTACAAGTCTGTTTCCGTTTCATATACTTTTAAGTTATGATTAACCATGTTCATAAGAGTCTGTTCACAGTTTACATTTAAGTCTTGTTAAGTTTTAAACTATGTATTCATTATATCGGTTTATCGTCTAAAAATTAGGGCTCCAGTTAAAACAGGATCAGGTTCCTTTGTCATAGGTCCCGCCTCTCTCCAACCGGAAAGAGCTCCGTATGTCCGGGAGAGGAGGGGCCTAGTTACAAATATAAGGACAGGTTTGTGGGTTGATCGAGGTTCTGCTGGATCCGGTTGCTCACTTTTGGCTAAATGAGTTGCTGTGTGTTTTTAATCCAGAGTTCCCAGAGGACGTTTTTTTCCCTTTGTGCCTTTGTCTTGACGGTGGATTGCTCTTTTGAATGCAAATAAAGACGTCTGCTTTAAACTCACTTCATCTGTAATTCTGTATCCTGACCCGGTTTTTCCCACATCTGCTGCACGCTGGTTTTTGTTTCTTCAGAAAAGAAAAGACACCTCATCAGTAAAAAGGAACATCACAGGTGCAGCATGGTGACTGGACATATCATGTTTGTTTTAGTGTTTTCCAAAAATGATGTTTTAGCAAATTCAACTTAAACAAGGCGGAAACAGGGCGGAGCACGACAGAATGAGCCTGCTGGTTATAGTCAGTCAGGGACCAATCAGAAGGCTGACAAATGGTGAACTGTGGGGGTGAGAAGCACTGTCTTTTATAGTAGTTCACACATTCTGTTACAGAGCCCGCTGGCAGTGACAATGATACGTTGTCTCGTCTGTGGAGTAATTACACAGCTCGTTGAGTCCACAAACAAGATAGTTGAGCTGAAACGCCACTACTACCCCCTCTCTTGTATGAGGAACACATTAAGTGGCTTTACAATGCAATATGCTGCTTTACATCACTGGATGAAGTGCTTACTGAATGACTTTGGGGGGGGTGCTTCAATGACACACGCATATAACTGTCACTCTAACGTCTTTCTAGGCCACTGACTTTGGGGGAAACAGGACTGGTTTTCAATAGCTATTATGACTCTGTTCTGTTCTGGTCTGGTCTGGTCTGGTCTGTTCTGTTCTGGTTTCTTTATTTATTTATAGCATATCGTTGCTATCGAGCAGAAACCTCATATGTCCCCATTTCAGCTGTCTGTTTTCATTATTTAGCAAATTAAGTTCCCTACTGCGCCACACTACAGTATCACACTACAGTTACAGTATCACACAAAAGTAACACAAACTAGAACTGCACTCTGTCGGGTGCATACTTGCTTGTTGCACACTAGTAGGCCATGAATGGCCAACTAGTGCGCAAGCAGAGCGCACAAGTACTTTTGACCGCTATAAACTGTCAAATCTCAGTATCTCTGTGAAGGAACGTTTGAAATTTCTAATTATTAGGTGTAACTATTTGCTACCTACCTACTTTAAACTAGTATTAAGTATGGTTCAAGTTTCTATCTATAAAAGAAATACAGTTTTATCGATTTAGAAATATTCTGGATCCCTTTTTAGTTTCTCAAAGAAAAATAAATCATTGATATGTGATGAAAAAAAAGGTATATAAACTGAATTAAAATATGTTATCACGTATACACTATACAGTATAATTATTTGTATTATTTATTGTAAATTGTCAATTGTTTTAAATGTATTTCATCTTGGACTATAGTGATATTAATACTAAATCATGATCAGAGTAATAGGTGTCTCTAACTTCAATTTCTGTAATAATACTTTCACATTTGTAAAAATATACATGATCTAAAATACTTCCGTAATCTGTAGTTGGATTTGTGATTAAAAGCCTAATCTTGACATGAAGGTCTTTATACTTCTACCTTTCTCACTATATTGGTCTTCATTGAAATGTCCTATTATCATAATTGCAGAAGTCGGAGATGATAGATACTTTACCATGTTTTCGAGAAATGTGTTTAATTTCAAAAGGTCTGTTTTAGGTGATCTGTATATGTACGTCATTACGTCACCATCGAGAACCAATTACACTCTGGCATTGGGTCCTTTAATCCACATATGTCTTACGTCATCATTGAGAGCTAGTTATACATACATATACTATGTATATGTAATTTGTAAGTTGATTAGCGGTATACTGTGGCTACTTTGCGCCACTTTCCGTCCCAGCCAATCCGCCACTTTTGATGCGTATGCACCGTCCCAGCAAATTGTGCCTGATACGGCAGTGGTGCCAGATTACATTCATGTATACACAGGAGCATTACCTTTAATCCTCCCAACACTAAAACATATCGTCATTACGTCACCATCGAAAACCAATTACACTCTGGCATTGGGTCCTTTAATCCACAAGTAATAAGTAATAACACCTGTGTGAAGTGAGGGGCGCTCTTATCATCATAC